>NC_090588.1:0-102978 GCF_017918235.1 Porcisia hertigi | reverse complement strand
ACTTGACTTGACTTAACTGACTTGACTTAAATTTTAAATTTTAATTATAAATTTTAACTCTAAACTTTACCTTAACCTTAACCTTAACCTTAACTTTAACCTTAACTTGACCTGACTTAATTTAATTTAATTTCTTAATTTTAATTTGACTTAATTCTGACTTATTCTACTCCTAAATTTTTTAACTTTAACTTTAAATCTTAATCTTTTAATCCAACCTTAACTCAACCTTATCTTAACTCAAATCTTAACTCAACTCAACCTTAATTCCTAACTTAACCTTTAATCCCTTAACTCCTAACTCAACCTTTAATCCCTAACTCAACCCTAACTCCTAATCCCTAATTTGACCCTGACTCTACCCCACCCTTAATTTTAACTTAATTCCAAATTTCAACCTTAATTTTAACCTTAACTCAATTTCCTAACTCCTAACTAACTCAACCTTAACCTTAACTTAACCTTAACTCAACTCAACTCCTAACTCCTAACTCCAACCCTAACCCTAACCTCAACCCTAACTCCTAACCTCAACCCTAACCCTAACCCTAACTCCTAACCCTAACCCTAACTCCTAACCCTAACCCTAACCCTAACTCCAACTCTAACTCCTAACCCTAACCCTAACCCTAACCCTAATTCTTAACTCTAATTCTTAACTTTAATTTGTAACTTAACTTGAACCTTTAACTTTAATTCTAACTTAATCTTAACTTCTTAACCTTGACCTTACCTAACTCCCAACTCTTAACCTTAACTCCTTAACTCCCTTTAACTCCTAACTCTAACTCTAATCTCCTAACTCTAACTTTAATTTAACCTTGACTTTAATTTTAATCTTAACTTGACTAATCTTAATTTTAACTCTAATTTAATCTTTAACTTTAATTCTTAATCTTAACCTCTAACCTTAACTTTAACCCTAACCTTAACCTTTAACTCTAACTCTAACCTTAACTCCTAACTCTAACCTGACTTAATCCTAACCCTAACTCTAACTCTTAAATCCTAACCTCTAACCTTAACTCTAATCTTAACCTTAACTTGACCTAAATTTTAACCTTAACTCTTAACTTTAACCTTAATCTAATTTTAACTCGACCTATAACTTGACTTGACCCTGACCTGACTGAATCTTTTAACCTTAATTTAATTTCAATCGAATCTTGACTTTAATTTGCATCTTAAATTTAATTTTAATTTTCAACTTGAATTTTCAACTCTAACTTCAACTTCAATTTGACTTTAATTCTAATTCTGACTTTAATTTGATTTAAATTTTAATTCTTAATCCTAATTCTAATTTCTAACTCTAATTTTAATTTTAATTTTAACTGATTTTAATTTTAAATTTTAAATTTTAATTCTAATTTCTAACCTTAATTTCAATTTAGATTTTAATTTTTGACTTAAATCTAATTTTTAATTACTCACCTTAATCTTAATCTTAACCTCACTTAATTCAACTGAACTTCTAACCTTAACTTGAACCTAATCCTCAACCTTTTAAACTCAACCTACCTAACTCGACCTAAACTTCCAACTCAACTCACGACTTTGACCCTAACTCTATGCACTTGGACCAATCCAATCTGACCCTGGACTCCTAACCCTATGAACCCTTAACTCCTATGAACCTCAACCCTAACTCCTAACCCTATGACCCTGACCCTAACCTCTGACCCTAACCCTAACCTCTGACCCTGACCCAACTCCTATCTGACCCTGACCCTGCAACCCTTCTGACCTTGACCTCAACCCTAACTCTCTGACTCCTAACCTCACCAACCCTAACTCCTATGAACTCCTAACTCAACTCAACCTTGCAACCCTAACTCATGACCTTAACTCCTACCCTGACCCCAACCCTGAACTCCTGACCCTAACCCTAACCCTTAACCTCAACTCCTACTAACCCTAACTCCCATGAACCCTAACTCTCCTCAACCCATGAACCCTATACCCTAACCCTAACTCCTATGAACCTAACTCAGCAACCCTAACCCTAACTTATGAACCCTAACCCTACGAACTCCTAACCCTAACCCTAACCCTATGAACCCTAACCCTATGAACCCTAACCCTAACTCCTTAACCCTATGACCTTGACCCTAAACTCCTAGCCACCTGACCTCAACCCTGCGACCCTGACCTTAACCCGTATGACCCTGACCTCAACTCCTATGACTCCTGACCCTTAACCTTGCGATCACCTTGATTCTAACCCTATTTGACTTTGATTTCAATTTCATGAATTGACTCTAATCTTGACTCTGACTTTAATTTTATGATTTCACCTAATTTAATTTAAATTTTAATTTTGACTTACCAATTTTAACCTAATTTTAATTTTAATTTTACCTACTAATTTCAATTCCAACTTAACCTTAACTTTAATTTTAACTAATTTAATTTCCAATTCTAACCTGACCTATCTAATTTAATTACTACACCCTAATTTAATTTTAAATTTCTAATTTAATTTAATTCTAATCTACCTAAATTTCACCTACCCCAATTCTAACTTAATTTTACCAATTCTAATTTTAATTTTAATTTATTGACCTTAATTTCACCTTGACTTTATTTAAATTTTTGACTTTGACTAATTTTAATTTTTTAATTCTAATTTTAACCTAACCCTATCCAACTCTAACCTTAACCCTAACCCTGATGTTACCGACCTGTGTGAGATGATGTCGCGATAGTAATGACGCCGAGGGGAAGTGGAGGGAGGCGTGGCCTGAGGTGGGGCAAGTCATGGCATGATTCTTCGCGACCCCGATGGGAAGCGGCAAGGCAGGCACGCGACTACAGCCGCGTGGCCGCGTAACTGGGGTTCCGTTCGTCCACCCTTCGCGTCCAGTCGCGTGTGGGACACGTCACGTCGTCTACATCTCTGTTGTGTGTTTTTTCTGTGGCTTGGCACCGGTACCTGGGAAGCCCCCAGCACCGAGTGCCCCTTCATTTGTGCCAAAGGTGTGCATGCCAAACGGACACGCAAGAACAACGGATCACGAAAGAAATCTGAAAACATATGAAACTACAAAGGCAAATCAGCTCCGACTGAACAAACGGTGGTGCCTGAGGGAAAAGGAAGAAGCCGAGGCGAAACGAGCACTCGTGTTGTCAGTGGGCAAAAGATGAAGACAAGGGAATCTACTAAACTAGAGGAATCGAACAAATCAAAGAGTGACAGAAAACAAAGAAAAGATACTGGTGGATGACAAACGCCCCGCCGGCGTTCGTCAGAGGGTTAGTGGCGAACACAAGCGTGAATCCAAGCTGTGTTAAGAGAAACTGGAAACAAGAGAATCTTTAGAGAAATCAATCATAAACGTTAGACATAGTTTTCCCATTTTTCAGGTCATCCTGGCTACCATTTCTTCACCCAGCGATGCCCAGCCATCAACTATTGAAGGGAAGATGGTGCTTGAAAAACTAAAGAACTTTTAAAGAAGAATGACCTTAATGGGGTCAACGATTCCTCTTGTTAAAGCCCACGGGGTGTTGAAACGCCATCGGCAATATGAGGGTGGATAGCTTTCCGCCACGATCCTACCATCTCGGAAGCGCACCCTTTCATCCAGACCCGCGCCCTCTTTCTTGGAAAGACCCGGCGCGGGGGAAAAGGAGAGCTGGTCGAAACCCCTCGGGCACATGTAAAAATACGGAACCAAAATCACACTCGCGTGGCATTCTTGACCACCTTGAAAACAAACTGGTTTGCTGATCTGCCATCGTGTGGCATAGAACAGCTTAAACTGAATCAACATTTTTCAAGAAAACCACTTCACCGTGGACCAGCCACCGTCAGGAGTTCCAGTTCTCAGGGTTGGGTGGGTGGGCGTTTTTGCGTCAGAGACCGCATCAAACCCACTTAGATTACTTACTGGATTTGTATCCACCTCCATACGAGACAGAAGTAGAAGGAGAGAGAACGAATAATCATTCGGTAAAGAGATAACAAACATACACGCATGTGACATCACATTTGTAGAAAACCACTTCAAGAGCATATCGGCACACAAGGTGCACTGGACCAAACTGTCCTGGGTACACCCGGGTCCGGGGTACCAAAATACATTCGGACCAGACATCTCGGACGAAAACCCGGACATGCATTCTTCAGAAATCCCCGCACCACACACTGCATAGCAGTGAATGTGCGTCACTCACTCGGAAAGCCGGCCGACCACATGGTACCCGACCCCCTCGCTCGGACCCCCCCCCGTGCCGAGCTTAAAGCCCATTTCAATCCATCCAGAAAATCATGTACCATTCGATTGCCTCCGTCGAAAAGACTTCGCCAATGAAATGCTACCGACCTGTGTGAGATGTGTCGCGAAAGAAAGAGGCCGAGGGGAAGTGAGGGAGGCGTGGCCTGAGGTGGGGCAAGTCATGGCATGATTCTTCGCGACCCCGATGGAAGCGGCAAGGCAGGCACGCGACTACAGCCGCGTGGCCGCGTAACTGGGGTTCCGTTCGTCCACCCTTCGCGTCCAGTCGCGTGTGGGACACGCCCACGTCGTCTACATCTCTGTTGTGTGTTTTTTCTGTGGCTTGACACCGGCACCGGGAAGCCCTCCACAGCGCGCGGTTAGCCAGCAAACCACTCTTGCATCTTTTTTCTTCCTTCTCGAGTTCTTCATCTCATGGTGTGCGTGTGTGTGTGTGCGGGGTTGGTCGTCACACTTCTCCGCCCTCTCGCGGGGCTGCTCTTCGCATAGCTGGCACCACGTTTATGGAGAAACGGCACACTGATGGGAGCTACACGTTCCACCTCCAGCGATCCCGTCGCGTCCACCCCAAAGTGGCGCGAGTAGGCGTCAGCCGGATTCTGCGCACCCTCGATCGGCAAAACACTACGCCGATGCCTCTGTCACACCAGAGGTCACATGTGTACTGAAAAGTTTGTTCAGTGCATAGCCTCTGCCGATGCCACCGAAACCGTTCAGGTGCTTTTGTGCAATCACAATCGCCCGGTGATCCGTTGCCAGCGCGATGCGTGCACCATCTGGAACGCGATGGTGTTCCACAATGTATCGCAGCATCAGTTGCGCTGCGCGAGGTTCCGCATGTGCCGAGTACCTCGCCTGGAACCGGTCCGTCTCGAGGTCCGGATCTCCTAGTTTGCCGTCCGGATTCCTATGGCATTGTTGCTGGTATTTTCGCAGTTTTTCCAGCACGCGGGTCGCCTCGCCGTCCTCACCGCAGAGCTGCTGCTCCAGGTCCTCGGTCCAACGTTGTCGACGCCGTCCACCTCCGTGGCGCCGGCCTCGCGCAGGTGAAGGACCGCACCCCAGCCTTCCAGCGACGCGTCGGTGAAACACACCGCGTCGTAGGCCGCCTCGTCACGGGACGGGTGACGTCCATCCGATATCCTTCCACCACTGGTTGTGCACAAGTGCTCCGCCAATCTCCTGGAGTGTGCGCGAAACCGCCGAGTCAATGTATGGCACCGGGTCGTCCCAGTCGAAGCCCCGAAACGTCAGACGGAATATGCCGCGGTAGGTTCTCAACAGCTTCGAAGGCGCGAGCCGGGTTCACCTGGGTGGTGTGGAGGCGAAAATATCAGCGAGATCAGCGACGCCAAACTGCGAATCGTGTGAAGTTTTCCGCAGCGCAACCTGCATCTTCGCCACGTGTCTTGACCGAGTTCCGAATCAGACGTTCATGTCCGTTCCACCGCATACCTCACCGAGAAACACCGTATTGGCACTCCGCCATCTGCAAGATCGCTCGTCGGACATCACCTCCAACTCGTCGCGGTTTGGTGATGTCACGAGTGTTTGCTGCCTTGATGCGCGCCACGCACCGCGCGCACCGCCATCAGGAACTCACGTTCCTGACCCTCCTTCGCTGCGATCAGCAATGTTGTCGATGAGGGTGGTGATGGTGACTGGCGTGTCGATGTCGACGATCGTCCGCGTCACGGCCTGACCCACTGGCAACGCTCCATCGCGCACCGGTCGGAAGCGTCCGCAGACGGCAGCAGCGTCCGTCATGTCGTGCTCGAAACACCGAACTTGTTGCGGAGTGTCGCCGCGATCGGGATAGCGTCGTAATAAGCTTCGAAATCGATCTGCAGCATGTAGCGGGCGTATCGCAACCGCTGCCGCCTTCCGAGCGCGGGTGTCGTAGTGGACGCGTGGCACGTGATGTGTCGGGATCACCCGGTTCAGCAGCGGCTCCGTGATGAGGCGCCGTCTGCCCTTCAACTCGGGCACCGTGAACACGTTCACGCCATGCACTCCCTCAGGCAGTTGCGCCTGGGTACCCACCTGTTGGCAGGACACGTGCTCGAATTTTCCCATGTCGACTGCCTGGCGGATCTCGTCCGCTGTCAGGGCGCATTTTTTGATGGTCCGCGAGGTCCGCAATCCGTCATAGAAGCAGGGATCCAGGAAGCACTGGATCCGGCGAAGAAAACGCTTTGTGGAGGCGCGTTTTGTCGGCATCGTCAGCACCGCCTCCATGTCCAGCGGCGTGTTTTGTTTCAGCGCAGCGGCCAGTGCTTTACCAGCGCCGGCCTTTCCGCCATCACTCGGACGAACCTGACATGTGATCCACCATGTCCGACACCTCTTGCGGTGCAATCGCGAGGTTCGCACATGACGATTCCTGGGAGCGGAAACGAAACACCGAAGTCGCCGCTTCTAGCGGGTCTGGAACAACGCTCTTCCTGCGTTTTCCTTGCGGTCTCGGCCTCCACCGCGCGCTGCTGGCCATACCCAAGGTAGCGCAGCAGCGTGGCTTGTTTGGCGTGGCCTGATATCGTCATCAAGTCCTTCAGCGGGACACCTGCTTCCGCCATGCAGCGGAGTGCGCCTTTTCGAATCGAGGGCAGCTGTGCGCCTCGCATCTCTGTCCGCACTCGTGTGCGATCCGCGACCTCAGCTCCTCCGAGTGAGGCGCGAACAACTCCTCTGATGGTTTCCGTTTTGCCATCATCTCTTGCAGCGTGGCTGGCAAGCGTCTCTGGTCAGCATCGACGGCACGTGGCGTATGGCCCTCGTCTTGGCACCTTTTCCTTTGCGTATCGTCAGGGTGATTCGCACGCACGGCTCCTCCTCTGCGATGGTGGTCGCTCTTCTCCTGCTGTGGTGGTCCGGCTCCGCAGCGGGTGTCGGAAACACCGTCACGTCCTTCACACGCAGCGTGGATATGTCGCACGCTCGCGCCGCGAATCCCCACATCATTGCCAAGAAAAGTGCAGCCCGAGGATGGCCTAGGCGAAGTCGGTCGAGGATTTTCTCGACCTGCATACGCGATACGAAAGCGAGGCGCGTCTGGCACCGACTCCTTCATGAAGCGCTGCGCCGTGCCAAAAGCGCTTCGCCATTCCGGGTCGTCCTGGAGGCGAATGCCTCGCGATTGGGTGGAATAGAGCGGCAGGTCGCGCAGCGCACCCGCTACTCCCGCAAACGCCTTCGCTGTCGTTGCCCACTTCCATTTGCGTGCCCGAGCGGTCGACAGGATCAGGTCGATGCACGCCGACGGAAGACGCATGAGCATCTGCTCTGAATTCATGCATTTTATGCGCGTCAGCCATCGTAGATGGTGTGCGCGCGTGTCCGGCCTCACGCAGACTCCATGCCAGCTGTGAGAACGTGTGGCGGTTTCGCGCTGAAGAGGAACCAGTTCTCGGGCAGGCCTCTGCTTCCTCTGCTTGCGAAATGACGCCTGCCCTGCATGTTTAAAGCGGTTTGAACGGATATCCTCGAGTGCTCGTTTCGCCTCCTCCGATATGCTTCGCGTCGACATCGGCGTATCCATCACCTTTCCTGTTGCCAGGAATCCTGGATGTCTCGCCTTCATCGCCTTCATCGTTGATGTCCGGATCGACGTTCACCCATCACCTGGCCATCTTTTCCGTCTGGTCAGGCGTGGCGCTGGATCATCCGGAGCGACCTTGATGTGTCTCTGGCGTCGCAACCTCTTGGACGAGGCACGCATCGGGACGCGTGGCGTGACGCACGCTGTGGCTTTGAGGTCGGGTAATGCGTCATCCCGGCGGGAATGTACACACCCACCGTCGCTTCCGACGCCACTTTTGTGAGGACGTAATAGCTCGGGCATCGCACCCCGTTCATGTCTTCCGGTGCCTCACGGAGTCTCGCTCCGAGGAGAAACTTATAGTTTCTAAACTGGTCAGATAACGCCGACATCGAGGGCCCTCGAACGAGATACAATTCGTCGATCGGAGGGTCCATCGACACCTCATCGGCTCCGTTCTCCTCACGGAAAATCACCTCATTCGGATCGGTCGGTGATGGATCCACGATGTGGATCTTCTTGTGGAGAAGTTTCAGCATCTCTTGAACACTATAGGGTTGCAGCGGTGTCAGTTTGTGTCGCACACGCTGCTGTCCAACGGCTGTGTCGCTCATACCGCGCGCGACACCATCGCCGGCTCTCGCCAGAGCCGTCGCAGCCCATAGGTGATCCAAAACAAATTCGTATACCCTCCTGGCGTGTTTGTTTGCCTCTGCGAATGTTTCTTCTATCCACTCGGAGATGCATTTCCCTTGTGGAGGTGGTGGTGATGGATTCGCCGGCACGTTTTCAGCTACACTCACGGTCGCGTTCGCTGGCATACTCCCTGGGATGTTCTCTGGGACAATCCTCTGCTCATTTTCTGATGCTTTTTCGGGAGTTTTCGCCGATGCGCTCTCAGGCTCGTGAGTCACGACTCGTGCTGATGCGCCAACGCGCCTCGTGAGCCACGTCTCGTGCTGATGCGCTGGTTGTTTCATTGACGGGCACGTTGTCCCGTAGTGCTGCAGCGCGTGCGTCGGCACGCGCGATCGCATCAATCAGCAGCATGTCCTCATCATCGACGAGTGGGTCGCTTACCAGTGGGGAATGTGATGTGTTTTCTGTCACCTGAACTGGATCCACGGACATTTGTCTACCACGTTTCTTTGCAGCCTCACGCCTTGGAAGCGGAGCATCCATCGAGGACCTGTCCGACGTTTTCGGACGACGCCTGCGATGTCGATTTTCTCTCCTGTGGTGTGCGCCTCGTTCGCGCAGCTCGGTCCACGTTCCTCTGCATCCTGGTTTCCTTTTCTTCTGTCTCGAAGATGGTTTTGGAATGCTCTGGACCGCTCGTGTGGTGCGTGTCGTTGGTCGTTTCCCGATTCGGCGGAGACTTTTTCGACTGCTTTACACCACCACCTCCATGGAGAGCGTCGCGTGATCCGGATGATTGGACTGCGTCATCCATTTTTGCACGCTTCCATGGCATCTTCGCGATTTCATCGTAAAAGAAATCTTTCCTAGACACCGGTGGTTCGTGAGCACCTTTCTCATTTTCGTGAGGAAATCACCACGAGGCGGGTGATACTGCGACGCCGCATAAAATAGTCGTCGCAAACACCGTGGCAGATCACGACGGTGATCAACCATTAATTGTAAATAATGACTGAAAAATGCCGCGGACATGAACAACCCACAATCATTGCTATAGCGTTCCTGACGTGGCGAAAATTGTTTCACCAAACGCAAAGCTGGCCAAACCTTTTGAGGTTCTCATTGAGTTGTTGCTCCAAAATTGGGGATGGTGCGGAATCATAAAGGGATAACTGAAATGCCTGTTGCATCCTCGTCGTCTTGCTCCAAAATGCCCGCTATCCAATGCTTCATAATAAAGATTGGAAAATAAACAAAGCCGTGCTCGCGCACCATCTTCGTAAGTTGTTGGGTTTTATCGCGGTCCAAGTACACCATTGTATCCGACGGAACGATGCGTTTTGGTGGAGGTACTGCTCGTAAATGGCGTCGAGTTCTATGTTTGATGTTTTGCCTTCGAGCATGTCGCCGCCCCACACTTCCTTGCCGAATTCGCGGGCAATATTCGACATATTTTTGGTGTGTGTGTGGATTCCTCCTTCAAAACGACGGCTGCCGTTCCGTCGCGCATCAGTTTTTGGATTTTCCTGCGGTTCGCCTCCGCGGTACGTGTGGCCTCTGCCTCCTGCGTTTCCGTTGCCGTAGCCGCCTCCGCCTGCTACCATTTGAATAATTTCGTCCTTGGTAACTCTTGTAATTTGCGGGGCGTCCGAGCGGTATTGAGTGCTTTGGCGCGTTTGCGCGCGCATGCGTTCTTTCATCAACCGACAAACAAGCTCACGATCATTGGCACTGAGGGTGTCCAACTTTGCGCGCAAAGAGTGGTGGCGAATTCATCCCAGCTGCTCAAGTCCAACGCTCCAATTGGTGACCCGTCCGTGCCCACAATTTGCGCATACGCAGCTCCACCTTCAAGCGGGTCACATTTATCGTCCTTGAGTTCCGGAACGTGCTTTTGGGTTTTTGGTGTAACCAGCGCCGCCTTCAAATTCCGCCTTTTTAGTCATTACTGCAGCCTGCGCTGTTTCCATAATGCTCGCGTGAATCTCGCCAGGCGTGGCGTTTGTGGAAGCAATGGCTCGCTGACTTCTTGGATGCATTTGTCGCCATGTACGCAATCTGGGCTCCCATCGCCCTTGCAACATGCACGTTGTACCGGACGCGCGCGTCGGCTGGTTCTTCGAGAAACACACCGAGCCATAACGCGATCCGCTCCCTATCGCTCAATTCTTTCAGCTCCGGCCCGGATAGGCCGAGCAGGATTACCGCCGACGCCGCCACGACTGGTGTCACCTGTGATGCTTCGATTGCCGTTTCCAGTTTTTCCAGGGCCCCTTCTAACGGGTCTCCCGTTGTTTGGCGTAGGCTCCGGAGCGCCTCGATAGCCTGTTTGTCTGCATTTTCCGTGTTCATGCATTCGCGGAGCCGTGTGTCCGCGTAGACGGTTTGCGCTTCCACCATGTTGTGTTGAATCCTCGCGTCACCGTCCAACCACACCGTTCGGTCCCTTTCCTTGTCCTTTTCAAGACCCTCAGCCGCGCGCCACCGTTCTTCGTGATACTTCTCGCTGAAATGATCCCTTGTTTGCGGAGACCTCTCCATCGTCTTCGCTCTAGTCGACGTGCTTGGGTTGTTCAAAAAGAAACTGATGTCCACATCGCCCTCCTCGGTGGAAAGCGAAGCGATATCCGTCTTGTTGCTCATTGTTAAGCGCGAATGTTGTGAAGTACAATCGTCTTTTTGTGACGTGGCGGAACTTCTTGAACGGCTAGATGACGAGAAGCTGCGGATCTGCCTGGGCGCGTGCGCACGGTATTTTTGTGCAAAATGTGTTTTTGTTTTCGTTTTTGCGTCAGAGACCGCATTAAACCCACTTAGATTACTTACTGGATTTGTATCCAATTCCATAAGAGACAGAAGTAGAAGGAGAGAGAACGAATAATCATTCGGTAAAGAGATAACAAACATACACGCATGTGACATCACATTTGTAGAAAACCACTTCAAGAGCATATCGGCACACAAGGTGCACTTGACCAAACCGTCCTGGGTACACCCGGGTCCGGGGTACCAAAATACATTCTGGACCAGACATCTCGGACGAAAACCCGGACATGCATTCTTCAGAAATCCCCGCACCACACACTGCATAGCAGTGAATGTGCGTCACTCACTGGAAAGCCGGCCGACCACATGGTACCCGACCCCTCGCTCGGACCCCTCGTGCCGAGCTTAAAGCCCATTTCAATCCATCCAGAAAATCATAAACTATTCTGATTGCTTCTGTCGAAAAGATTTCGCTAATGAAACTGACCTAACCCTAATTTCAACTTTAATAATTCTAATTCTAACTTTAATCTTAACTTCTAACTTCTAATCTTCACCTAACCTCAACCTAACCCTACCCTAATTTAATTCTAACTCAATTCTAACTTAATTTAACTTGCACCCTAATTTCAATCTACCCTACTAATCTTACCTAATTCATAATTTATCACCCTAATTTCTAATTTTACACCCTAATTTCAATTTAACTCTACCTAATTCTAATTTTAATTTATCACCTACTCTACCAATCTCATGATTCTGACCTTATGACTGACCTAACTTTAATTTTAATCCAATTTCAATTTCACCAATCTAACTTAATTTTACCCCACCCAACCCTACAGCTACTGACTTGTGTGGAGATGTGGAGACGTGAAAGAAAGAGGCCGAGGGAAGTGGAGGGAGGCGTGGCCTGAGGTGGGGCAAGTCATGGCATGATTCTTCGCGACCCCGATGGAAGCGGCAAGGCAGGCACGCGACTACAGCCGCGTGGCCGCGTAACTGGGGTTCCGTTCGTCCACCCTTCGCGTCCAGTCGCGTGTGGGACACGTCACGTCGTCTACATCTCTGTTGTGTGTTTTTCTGTGGTTTGGCACCGGTACCGGGGAAGCCCCCAGCACCGAGTGCCCTTTCATTTGTGCTAAAGGTGTGCACGCCAAACGACATGCAAGAACAACGGATCACGAAAGAAAATCTGAAAACATATGAAACTACAAAGGCAAATCAGCTCCGACTGAACAAACGGTGGTGCCCGAGGGAAAAAGGGAAGAAGCCGAGGCGAAACGAGCACTCGTGTTGTCAGTGGGCAAAAAGATGAAGACAAGAGAATCTACTAAACTAGAGAAATCGAACAAATCAAAGAGTGACAGAAAACAAAGAAAAGATACTGGGTGGATGACAAACGCCCCGCCGGCGTTCGTCAGAGGGTTATGGCGAACACAGCGTGAATCCATGCTGTGTCAAGAGAAAACTGAAAACAAGAGAATCTTTAGAGAAATCAATCATAAACGTTAGAGATAGTTTTTCCATTTTTGAGGTCATCCTGGCTACCATTTCTTCACCCAGCGATGCCCAGCCATCAACTATTGAAGACAAGATGGTGCTTGGAAAACTAAAGAACTTTTAAAGAAGAATGACCTTAATGAGATCAACGGTTCCCCTTGTTAAAGCCCACGGGGTGTTGAAACGCCATCGGCATATGAGGGTGGATAGCTTTCCGCCACGATCCTACCATCTCGGAAGCGCACCCTTTCAACTCAGACCCGCGCCCTCTTTCTTGGACAGACCCGGGCGCGGGGGAAAAAGAGAGCTGGTCGAAACCCCCCTCGGGCACATGTAAAAATACGGAATAAAATCACACTCGCGTGGCATTCTTGACCACCTTGAAAACAGACTGCTTCGCTGATCTGCCATCGTGTGGCATAGAACAGCTTAAACTGAATCAACATTTCTTTAAGAAAAACCACTTCACCGTGGACCAGACACCGTCAGGAGTTCCAGTTCTCAGGGTTGGGTGGGTGGGCGTTTTTGCGTCAGAGACCGCATTAAACCCACTAAGATTACTTACTGGATTTGTATCCAATTCCATAAGAGACAGAAGTAGAAGGAGAGAGAACGAATAATCATTCGATAAAGAGATAACAAACACACATGCATGTGACATCACATTTGTAGAAAACCACTTCAGGAGCATACCGGCACACAAGGTGCACTGGACCAAACCGTCCCGGGTACACCCGGGTCCGGGGTACCAAAATACATTCGGACCAGACATCTCGGACGAAACCCGGACATGCATTCATCAGAAATCCCCCGCACCACACACTGCATAGCAGCGAATGTGCGTCACTCACTCGGAAAGCCGGCCGACCACATGGTACCCGGCCCCCTCGCTCGGACCCCCCTCCCGTGCAGAACTTTCACCCATCCAGAAAAACATGTACCATTCGATTGCCTCCGTCGAAAAGACTTCGCCAATGAAATGCTACCGACCTGTGTGAGATGTGTCGCGAAAGAAAGAGGCCGAGGGGAAGTGAGGGAGGCGTGGCCTGAGGTGGGGCAGGTCATGGCATGATTCTTCGCGACCCCGATGGGAAGCGGCAAGGCAGGCACGCGACTACAGCCGCGTGGCCGCGTAACTGGGGTTCCGTTCGTCCACCCTTCGCGTCCAGTCGCGTGTGGGACACGTCACGTCGTCTACATCTCTGTTGTGTGTTTTTCTTGTGGCTTGGCACCGGCACCGGGAAGCTCCCCCATAGCGCGCGGTTCAGCCAGAAACCACTCTTGCATCCTTTCTTCCTTCGAAGTTCTTCATCTCATGGTGTGCGTGTGTGTGTGTGCGGGGTTGGTCGTCACACTTCTCCGCCCTCCTCGCGGGGCTGCTCTTCGCATAGCGGGCACCACGTTTGGCGGAGAAACGGCACACCGATGGGAGCTACACGTTCCACCTCCAGCGATCCCGTCGCGTCCACCCCAAAGTGGCGCGAGTAGGCGTCAGCCGGATTCTGCGCACCCTCGACGTAGAAAAACACTACGTCGATGCCTCTGTCATACCAGAGGTCATATGTGTACTCGAAAAGTTGTTCAGTGCATAGCCTCTGCCGATGCCACCGAAACCGTTCAGGTGCTTTTGTGCAATCACAATCGCCCGGTGATCCGTTGCCAGCGCGATGCGTGCACCATCTGGAACGCGATGGTGTTCCACAATGTATCGCAGCATCAGTTGCGCTGCGCGAGGTTCCGCATGTGCCGAGTACCTCGCCTGGAACCGGTCCGTCTCGAGGTCCGGATCTCCTAGTTTGCCGTCCGGATTCCTATGGCATTGTTGCTGGTATTTTCGCAGTTTTTCCAGCACGCGGGTCGCCTCGCCATCCTCACCGCAGAGCTGCTGCTCCAGGTCCTCAGACCAACGTTGTCGATACGTCCACATCTCCGTGGCGCCGGCCTCGCGCAGGTGAAGGACCGCACCCCAGCCTTCCAGCGACGCGTCGGTGAAACACACCGCGTCGTAGGCCGCCTCGTCATAGGACGGGTGACGTTCATCCGATATTCTCCACCACTGGTTGTGCACAAGTGCTCCGCCAATCTCCTGGAGTGTGCGCGAAACCGCCGAGTCAATGTATGGCACTGGGTCGTCCCAGTCGAAGCCCCGAAACGTCAGACGGAATATGCCGCGGTAGGTTCTCAACAGCTTGAAGGCGCGAGCCGGGTTCACCTGGGTGGTGTGGAGTGCGAAAAATATCAGCGAGATCAGCGACGCCAAACTGCGAATCGTGTGGGAAGTTTTCCGCAGCGCAATCTGCATCTTCGCCACGGTCTTGACCGAGTTCCGAATCAGACGTTCATGTCCGTTCCACATGTATTCCTCACCGAGAACACCGTATTGGCACTCTGCCATCCGCAAGATCGCTTCGTCGGACATCACCTCCAACCCGTCGCGGTTTGGTGATGTCATGAGGTTTGCCGCCTTGATGCGCGCCACGACCGCGCGCACCGCCATCAGGAACTCACGTTCCTGACCCTCCTTCGCTGCGATCGCGAATGTTGTCGATGAGGGTGGTGATGGTGACTGGCGTGTCGATGTCGACGATCGTCCAGGTCACGGCCTGACCCACGGCAACGCTCCATCGCGCACCGGTCGGAAGCGTCCGCAGACGGTAGTAGCGTCCGTCACGTCGTGCTCGAAAACGAAACTTGTTGCGGAGTGTCGCCGCGATCGGGATAGCGTCGTAATAAGCTTCGAAATCGATCTGCAGCATGTAGCGGGCGTATCGCAACCGCTGCCGCCTTCCGAGGCGGGTGTCGTAGTGGACGCGTGGCACGTGATGTGTCGGGATCACCCGGTTCAGCAGCGGCTCCGTGATGAGGCGTCGTCTGCCCTTCAACTCGGGCACCGTGAACACGTTCACGCCATGCACTCCCTCAGGCAGTTGCGCCTGGGTACCCACTCCGTTGGCAGGACACGGCTCGAATTTTCCCATGTCGACTGCCTGGCGGATCTCGTCCGCTGTCAGGGCGCATTTTTTGATGGTCCTCGAGGTCCGCAATCCGTCGTAGAAGCAGGGATCCAGGAAGCACTGGATCCGGCGAAGAAAACGCTTTGTGGAGGCGCGTTTTGTCGGCATCGTCAGCACCGCCTCCATGTCCAGCGGCGTGTTTTGTTTCAAGTGCAGCGGCCAGTGCTTTACCAGCGCCGGCCTTTCCGCCATCACTCGGACGAACCCGGACATGCGATCCACCATGTCCGACACCTCTTGCGGTGCAATCGCGAGGTTCGCACATGACGATTCCTGGGAGCGGAAACGAAACACCGAAGTCGCCGCTTCTAGCGGGTCTGGAATAACGCTCTTCCTGCGTTTTCCCTTGCGGTCTCGGCCTCCACCGTAGGCTGCTGGCCATACCCAAGGTAGCGCAGCAGCGTGGCTTGTTTGGCGTGGCCTGATATCGTCATCAAGTCCTTCAGCGGGACACCCGCTTCCGCCATGCAGCGGAGTGCGCCTTTTCGAATCGAGGGCAGCTGTGCGCCTCGCATCTCTGTCCGCACCTCGTGTGCGATCCGCGCCCTCAGCTCCTCCGAGTGAGGCGCGAACAACTCCTCTGATGGTTTCCGTTTTGTCATCAGTTCTTGCAGCGTGGCTGCAAGGTCCCTGGTCAGCATCGACGGCACAGGGTATGGACCCCTCGTTTTGGCACCTTTTCCTTTGCGTATCGTCAGGGTGATTCGCACGCACGGCTCCTCCTCTGCAATGGTGGTCGCTCTCCTCCTGCCTCGGTGGTCCGGCTCCGCCGCGGGTGTCGGAAACACCGTCACGTCCTTCACACGCAGCGTGGATATGTCGCACGCTCGCGCGGCGAATCCCCACATCATCGCCAAGAAAAGTGCAGCCCGAGGGTGGCCTAGGCGAAGTCGGTCGAGGATTCTCTCGACCTGCATACGCGATACGAAAGGAGGCGCGTCTGGCACCGACTCCTTCATGAAGCGCTGCGCCGTGCCAAAAGCGCTTCGCCATTCCGGGTCGTCCTGAAGGCGAATGCCTCGCGATTGGGTGGAATAGAGCGGCAGGTCGCGCAGCGCACCCGCTACTCCCGCAAACGCCTTCGCTGTCGTTGCCCACTTCCATTTGCGTGCCCGGGCGGTCGACAGGATCAGGTCGATACACGCCGACGGAAGACGCATGAGCATCTGCTCTGAATTCATACATTTTATGCGCGTCAGCCATCGTAGATGGTGTGCGCGCGTGTCCGGCCTCACAAGACTCCATGCCAGCTGTGAGACGTGTGGCGGTTTCGCGCTGAAGAGGAACCAGTTTCTCGGGCAGGCCTCTGCTTCCTCTGCTTGCGAAAGAGGCCTGCCCTGCATGTTTAAAGGGTTTGAACGGATATCCTCGAGTGCTCGTTTCGCCTCCTCTGATATGTTCGCGTCGACATCGGCGTATCCATCACCTTTTCTGTTGCCGGGAATCCTGGATGTCTCGCCTTCATCGCCTTCATCGTTGTTGTCCGGATCGACGTTCACTCCATCACCTGGCCATCTTTTCCGTCTGGTCAGACGTGGCGCTGGATCCTCCGAACGACCTTGATGTGTCTCCGGCGTCGCACCTCTTGGGCGAGGCACGTATCGGGACGCGTGGCGTGACGCACGCTGTGGTTTTGAGGCCGGGTAATGCGTCATCCCGGCGGGAATGTACACACCCACCGTCGCCTCTGACGCCACCTTTGTGAGGACGTAATAGCTCGGGTATCGCACACCGTTCATGTCTTCCGGTGCCTCACGGAGCCTCGCTCCGAAGAGAAACTTATAGTTTCTAAACTGGTCAGATAACGCCGACATCGAGGGCCCTCGAACGAGATACAATTCGTCGATCGGAGGGTCCATCGACACCTCATCGGCTCCGTTCTCCTCACGGAAAATCACCTCATTCGGATCTGTCGGTGATGGATCCACGATGTGGATCTTCTTGTGGAGAAGTTTCAGCATCTCTTGAACACTATAGGGTTGCAGCGGTGTCAGTTTGTGTCGCACACGCTGCTGTCCAACGGCTGTGTCGCTCATACCGCGCGCGACACCATCGCCGGCTCTCGCCAGAGCCGTCGCAGCCCATAGGTGATCCAAAACAAATTCGTATACCCTCCTGGCGTGTTTGTTTGCCTCTGCGAATGTTTCTTCTATCCACTCGGAGATGCATTTCCCTTGTGGAGGTGGTGGTGATGGATTCGCCGGCACGTTTTCAGCTACACTCACGGTCGCGTTCGCTGGCATACTCCCTGGGATGTTCTCTGGGACAATCCTCTGCTCATTTTCTGATGTTTTTTCGGGAGTTTTCGCCAATGCGCTCTCAGGCTCGTGAGCCACGACTCGTGCTGATACGCTGGTTGTTTCATTGACGGGTGCGTTGCCTTGCAGTGCTGCAGCACGTGCGTCGGCACGCGCGATCGCATCAATCAGCAACATGTCCTCATCATCGGATGAGGGGTCGCTTAAATGTGGGGAATGTGATGTGTTTTCTGTCACCTGAACTGGATCCGCGGACGTTTGTCTACCACGTTTCTTTGCAGCCTTACGCCTTGGAAGCGGAGCATCCATCGAGGACCTGTCCGGACGTTTTCGGGACGACGCCTGCGATGTCGATTTTCTCTCCTGTGGTGTGCGCCTCGTTCGCGCAGCTCGGTCCACGTTCCTCTGCACCCTGGTTTCCCTTTTCTTCTGTCTCGAAGATGGTTTTGGAATGCTCTGGACCGCTCGTGTGGTGCGTGTCGTGGGTCGTTTCCGATTCGGCGGAGACTTTTTCGACTGCTTTAAACCACCGCCTCCGTGGAGGGCGTCGCGTGATCCGGACGATTGGACTGCGTCATCCATTTTTGCACGCTTCCATGGCATCTTTGCGATTTCATCGTAAAAGAAATCTTTCCTAGACACCGGGTGGTTCGTGAGCACCTTTCTCATTTTCGTGAGGAAATAATCACGAGGCGGGTGATACTGCGACGCCGCATAAAATAGTCGTCGCAAACACCGTGGCAAATCACGACGGTGATCAACCATTAATTGTAAATAATGACTGAAAAATGCCGCGGACATGAACAACCCACAATCATTGCTATAGCGTTCCTGACGTGGCGAAAATTGTTTCACCAAACGCAAAGCTGGCCAAACCTTTTTGAGGTTCTCATTGAGTTGTTGCTCCAAAATTGGGGATGGTGCGGAATCATAAAGGGATAACTGAATGCCTGTTGCATCCTCGTCGTCTTGCTCCAAAATGCCCGCTATCCAATGCTTCATAATAAAGATTGGAAAATAAACAAAGCCGTGCTCGCGCACCATCTTCGTAAGTTGTTGGGTTTTATCGCGGTCCAAGTACACCATTGTATCCGACGGAACGATGCGTTTTGGTGGGAGGTACTGCTCGTAAATTGCGTCGAGTTCTATGTTTGATGTTTTGCCTTCGAGCATGTCGCCGCCCCACACCTCCTTGCCGAATTCGCGGGCAATATTCGACATATTTTTTGGTGTGTGTGTGGATTCCTCCTTCAAAACGACGGCTGCCGTTCCGTCGCGCATCAGTTTTTTGGATTTTCCTGCGGTTCGCCTCCGCGGTATGTGTGGCCTCTGCCTCCTGCGTTTCCGTTGCCGTAGCCGCCTCGCCTGCTACCATTTGAATAATTTCGTCCTTGGTAACTCTTGTAATTTGCGGGGCGTCCGAGCGGTATTGAGTGCTTTGGCGCGTTTGCGCGCGCATGCGTTCTTTCATCATCCGAGAAACAAGCTCACGATCATTGGCATTGAGGGTGTCCAACTTTGCGTAAAGAGTGGTGGCGAATTCATCCCAGCTGCTCAAGTCCAACGCTCCAATTGGTGACCCGTCCGTGCCCACAATTTGCGCATACGCAGCTCCACCTTCAAGCGGGTCACATTTATCGTCCTTTGAGTTCCGGAACGTGCTTTTGGGTTTTTTGGTGTAACCAGCGCCGCCTTCAAATTCCGCCTTTTTAGTCATTACTGCAGCCTGCGCTGTTTCCATAACGTCTCGCGTGAATCTCGCCAGGCGTGGCGTTTGTGGAAGCAATGGCTCGCTGACTTCTTGGATAATTTGTCGCCATGTACGCATCTGGGCTCCCATCGCCCTTGCAACATGCACGTTGTACCGGAAAAGGCGCGTCGGCTTGGGTTCTTCGAGAAACATATCGAGCCATAACGCGATCCGCTCCCTATCGCTCAATTCTTTCAGCTCCGGCCCGGATAGGCCGAGCAGGATTACCGCCGACGCCGCCACGACTGGTGTCACCTGTGATGCTTCGATTGCCGTTTCCAGTTTTTCCAGGGCCCCTTCTAACGGGTCTCCGTTGTTTGGCGTAGGCTCCGGAGCGCCTCGATAGCCTGTTTGTCTGCATTTTCCGTGTTCATGCATTCGCGGAGCCGTGTGTCCGCGTAGATGGTTTGCGCTTCCATCATGTTGTGTTGAATCCTCGCGTCACCGTCCAACGGCACCGTTCGGTCCCTTTCCTTGTCCTTTTCAAGACCCTCAGCCAGGCGCACAAGCTCTTCGTGATACTTCTCCGCTGAAATGATCCCTTGTTTGCGGAGACCTCTCCACGTCTTCGCTCTAGTCGACGTGCTTGGGTTGTTCAAAAAGAAACTGATGTCCACATCGCCCTCCTCGGTGGAAAGCGAAGCGATATCCGTCTTGTTGCTCATTGTTAAGCGCGAATGTTGTGAAGTACAATCGTCTTTTTGTGACGTGGCGGAACTTCTTGAACGGCTAGATGACGAGAAGCTGCGGATCTGCCTGGGCGCGTGCGTACGGTATTTTTTGTGCAAAATGTGTTTTTGTTTTCGTTTTTGCGTCAGAGACCGCATTAAACCCACTTAGATTACTTACTGGATTTGTATCCAATTCCATAAGAGACAGAAGTAGAAGGAGAGAGAACGAATAATCATTCGATAAAGAGATAACAAACACACATGCATGTGACATCACATTTGTAGAAAACCACTTCAGGAGCATACCGGCACACAAGGTGCACTGGACCAAACCGTCCCGGGTACACCCGGGTCCGGGGTACCAAAATACATTCGGACCAGACATCTCGGACGAAACCCGGACATGCATTCATCAGAAATCCCCCGCACCACACACTGCATAGCAGCGAATGTGCGTCACTCACTCGGAAAGCCGGCCGACCACATGGTACCCGGCCCCCTCGCTCGGACCCCCCTCCCGTGCAGAACTTTCACCCATCCAGAAAAACATGTACCATTCGATTGCCTCCGTCGAAAAGACTTCGCCAATGAAACCCTAACCACCTAACCACTAACTACTAACCTTAACCTAACCACCTAACCTAACCACTAACCTGCACCCTAACCCTATGCACCCTAACCCTATGCACCCTAACCTCACGCACCCTAACCCTATGCACCCTAACCCTCATGCACCCTAACCTATGCACCCTAACCCTGCACCCTAACCCCACCCTAACCCTACACCCTAACCCTATGCACCCTAACCCTATGCACCTAACCCTATGCACCCTAACCCTATGCACCCTAACCCTATGCACCCTAACCCTATGCACCCTAACCCTATGCACCCTAACCACGTAGCACCCTAACCCACGTGCACCCTAACCCTATGCACCCTAACCCGTAGCACCCTAACCCACGCTAGCACCTAACCTACCACCCTAACCCATGCACCCTAACCCGTGCACCCCTAACCCTGCACCCTGGCACCCTGACCCTAACCCTAACCGTACGCACCCTGACCCTAACCCTATGCACCCATGACCCTAACCCTGCACCTGACCCTAACCCTATGCACCCTGACCCTAACCCTATGCACCCTGACCCTAACCCTATGCACCCTGACCCTAACCCTATGACCCTGACCCTAACCCTATGGCCCTGACCCAAACCCTATGCCCCTGACCCAAACCCTATGCCCCTGACCCTATGACCCTATCGCCCCGCACGGCCCTCGCGTAGCGAATCTGCCCCCCCCCCCCGACAATCGCGGGGTCCTTAAAGACGCTTCGGCAGCAACAAGTGCCCCTGCCCGACGACAGGAACCACGCCGTTTTAGGGAACTGTAAGGCTTTTAGTTTTTCGAGGCGGCTGCGTTTTTATCGCGCTACAAGGCGCTTCAATGAGTTCGTCACGAATCCATCTTTACATGGAACCCTGCTTTTTCCTGGATGTAATGGTGAAGGCACAAAAGTGTCTGACCGCGAGCGCCAGATCAATGCTGCACCTGTTGCGCTGCGCTAGGTGAATACACCTCTTGGGCGCTGGGAAATAAGGACAAAAAGAAACATGAAGTAAAAGGTGGAAAGTGGGTGTTTCATGAGTGGCCCCCTTGAGCGGCAAGAGGTGGAGGATACAGAATGGAAAATACGCAGCCACATGCGCACAAGGTGGTACACAGCACAGATCACCACCATGAACCTCACCTCTACCAAGAAGGCGGAGAAAGCCCTGCGTGTGGCTCTCGGAACGGGGTACGATGGCAGAGCGGGCAACCTCACGCCATGCCAATCTTACATGGGCCTCATCCTCATCCTGTTCGTGGTTCGCATCCACGGGAGACGATGCAGCTCCTGTTTCACCAGCTCGGCTCTCAAAGGGATTGGAGGGGACAACACAATTGATGATACAAATCTCCAAGCATGCGTGCGCATTTTGGGAAACCGACACATCGCTGCAATCTGTCAAAAGGGGAGACAGCTGCTCGCTCCTCTGTGTCAGCAGGTAAACCCGCAGTATCCGCACCCATACAGTTCCGGGGCGTTCCTATCGCCCCATGCGCCGCACACAAACACACTACAAAAAAAAAAGAGGACAGTACAAAACAGTCAAGAGATACACTAGAGTTGAAAGTAAGTTTGTCTTAGAGGGTGCCACCCATGGATGGACCTCATCAAAGAAAAAAAAAGGTGCACCTCCGCCACAACGGCTGTGCCGTGTGTGTGATGCTGCAGGATCGACGAAAAAATATCTTGACAACCTTCGAGAAGACACAAAACACACGTGAATCGTTTGTGAGACGGTTCAGTTGTTCTCAAGACGCCCCTGACGCGGACACACGCAGCCTACAGGGGGGGGGGGAGAGACACAGTGCCTATGACACCCAAGTAAAAAGACGAGCTGGCGATAATAGGTAGTTCTTGTCTTTTTACTAGTGCTCTAGGTATCTTCACGAACGCTTTTCAACACTGAGTCGTATGGAGACGTGTACGTGTGGAAGGGGGGGGGGGGAGGGGTACAAAAAAATAGGGAAGAAAGCTCCTACTGCAGACAGTGTCATCATATTGAGGAAAACGTCTTTGTAGAGAAGCATTCTCGAGGACACCGACTAGTCCGTCGGGCCAGGAATCGAATTCAGAGCTGGACTGCATGTTGCTCCCACGAAGCCGGTGTCTGGCAAGTTCAGCTAGCTGGGAAGTGCCCTCACGCGACCACATCGTCGAACTACTGGGGATCGATACTGATATATATAAGAAGAAAAAATCTTTATGCTGACGATCAGGTAGAAAAATAGGGAGACAAACAGAGCAGCCTTTAGGACCGCAACAGAGAAGGAAAAATAAAGCTGTGGAGGCAATCTGCAGGATTACGTAAATGGACCGTGGTAATGTAACGTGTCGGTATACGCTGCCACAACAAGCGAATTCAGTCAGGATCTGAGTGTGGCCACCTTCTCCCTGAAGCTTTTAGGAGATACAATGCTGACAGGAAACAAGGAACAACTATTTCACGTCCACTCAAACGTCCAGGAGCAGTGCAGGCGTGTTGACGGTCACGAGAGAAAAAAAGGTGAAAATAGCATATGTTATTAGCGAGTGAGTGGCTTTTTATGCGTCAACGGTCTTTTTGTCGCTTGACAAAGACGAACCAAACACGGGTACATCACGAAAATGCATTCACAGTGGTAAAAAAAAAAACACGATACTTATTGATGGCATAAAAATCGATGGGGCGGTTGCAGTTTTGACAGTTTCAGTGACTCCTACAGAGGGATGAGGTGGACAGTTGTGAGTGTAGAAAGCTCTGCCAGGACACAGACATTATAAAGCAATCGCAGTGCGAAGGGAGGGAGGGAGGGAGGGGAGAGAAAATCAACAAACAGTATGCACCTCCATGTGTCATGTCCTCAAGGTGTCGGAAAAGAGAGAAGCGGCACCTTTTCCGATAGTTGACATGTAGAAGAGTGGAACAGACGCAGAAACCGAAGTGAGATGAACACGATCTGAGAGACACTCCGCGATATGCTAAAGGCTAGTGGAGGTAACTGTACTGCCCACCTTCAAAGAAAAAAAAAGAGTTCAGGCAGGGTGCCATGGCGAGCCATTGACATTCGCACACATCTGGCCAGAACCTCTCTGCGTATTTTGCTACCGGTTGCTCACATAAGAGGTTCCACATAGATCACCTTTAGCCAGTCTGGTGGACTTTTTCCGGTGACGTGACAGTTTCACCCAAAGGTAGTTGAAATAAACGCGGGCCGATATCTGAACATCGTCCAGTTTCTGCACACCGCTTTGGTTCGCGTCGATCTTTCGTAAGCGTAGCGCACCAGATAACGGCGCGAGACTCGGTAGCCTACAGCAGTGGCTGACGTCGATAAACGTTAGGTTCGGACACTGATTAAGCCCGCCTACGGTCTGCAAGCCACTCATGCAGGCGTCAATGAACTGTAGCTGCGGCGCTCCAGCCAGGTTCGCGAGACTTGTCAGTTTTTTGCACAGACGAACGTAAAGGCGCTCGAGCTGTGGACACGCCCTCAACCCATCGACGGTGTCAAGCGCAGATTCGGATGCCTTGATGATTCGCAGCCGCGGCGCCCCTGACAATGGTGAAAGATTCGTCAACCTGCGACAACCACTGACATCGACGGACGTTATTTCGGGACAGTCGTCCAGTCCCTGGACATTCTGCAGGCCGGTACAGGAAGCGTCAACAGTCCTCAGGCGTGGCGCACCAGCCAAGGGCAGGAGACTCGTTAACCCTTTTGCAAATCTGAAAATGACAGTTTCCAAGCATGGGCAAGTACCGAGCCCATCAATGACAGACACAGGGCATCCGCTAGCATTGAGGGTCCTTAATCGGGGAGCGCCCGCTAGAGGTGCGAAGTTTGATAGCTTGAGTGAGTCTTTCAACTTGATACTCTCCAACTGCGGGCACGAGTTGAGGCCGTCGATGGTCTCAGCACCGCACAACATGGCGTCAATGACTTTCAGGCTTCGAGCCCCAGCCAAGGGTGCGAGGCTCCGCAATCGCTTTAGTTCCGTGAAGTCGACACTCTCCAGATGGGGACACAAGTGCAGCCCCGTTATCTCCTCGACACCTGTGAAGGCGGCATTGATCCCTTTCAACACCCGTGATCCAGACAACGCAGCAAGACTCAAGAGCCGGCGACAGAAGCGGAAATCGACACTTTCCAGAAAGGGGCAGGTGGACAATCCCTCAATGTTGTGTAGCGCACAGCTCCTGACGGAAAGCACCCGCAACTCCGGCGACCCCGCAAGCCCTGCTACACTTGTAAAGCTCTCACAGTCAGTGAAGCTCACGCTCTCCAGTCTAAGACAATTAGCCAGTCCGTCAGCACTCTCGATGTCGCTGTTGACAACAGAGAGAAATTTGAGTTGTGTAGCGCGCGCCAGAAGAGCGAGGCTCCGCAAATCCCGGCAGTACGCGAGAGTCACACTCACAAGGGCTTTGCATAGTCCGAACCAGCCGAACTCCTCCACTTGTCCACCTAGAATAGAAAGCTTTTTTAAATGACGGGCGGACTCCAGCCTGTGCATGCAAAGATCACGCTGTTTTACGCCGTTAATGGAAAGCTCCTTCAGACTTGGCAGCTGCCAAATGAGCTGCAAAGTGGTGTCGCTGCAGCCGCCGACATGGAGAGCGCATACGTTGAGCAGCGGTGACGCGAGCACCTTGCGAAGCGCAAGGTCGATCCCCGACGTGACGCGTGCGTCCACGGGCTCGGGCTCGGGCTGCAGCGCATATGGGTTGAGGGTGTGGAATGCCTCCAAGCCAAGGTCGATCGCGTCGACCTTCGATACGATATCCGCAGGGGCCGTGAGCAGCACTTGAAGTGCTGCAGCTTCCCTTGCCTTCAGTGGAAGACCGCTTTTCTTCACCCACCAGCCGGAAAAATCAAGTATCGAATGAAGATCATAGGGTACACGCCCATACTCCATAATGTGGCGAATACGAAGACCGGACAAATCGATTCTGGGGTTACTTTTGCCGAGAGCACCAAAGATAACCTCGCTATACAAGCGCGATTTTGGTGACACAGCAGCAACTGCAAATGAAGCCCTTTGGGGCATGAAGCAGTAGATTAGGGCCAAGGGATAGTCTTCCAATCTCTGAAGCAGCCGTTGCCCTTTCATGTGACACATCCTGTACTCCTCGTGGTGGTATAAAACATCATGGTCACGTTGCAGTGCAACGATTGCGTCTTGCATCTTCCCGGTGGTGGCGGATCAGGTATGTGCTGTGGAGAAAAGCTTTTTGAAAAATACAAAAAAAAAACGAGAGTGTGGTCGCAAAGCGATGCTCAGCCCAGCAATCAGAGAATAGATTTTCGTGGAATTAGAAAAAAAAAACGTTAAACGATAGGATCTGGGGGAGGGGTGGGGGAAGAAAGCAGGGAGATAGAGCTCTTGAGTGAAGATGTAGATGCATCTGGCAGACATCTGCACACTGCAATGGAATATGACATGTAAATATACCAGATGTTCCACCCCTCCTGGCGTCAAGGGTGTTCCTTTTCACACCAGAACTTGTTTTGTGTTGCCTCACCCCTTGTGTGCAACGGTGACGGAATAAGCCACTCCTTCAGGGGTTGGTGCCATCCGGAAAAAACCACACAAGAAGGAAAAAGAATCTGGCACTTGAGCCTCTTGCTAGGTTGAATGAATCAGTCCCCTCCTTTTCATTTCAATGGAACTGAGCTGACAATCAAAAACGTGCTAGCGTGGCCCTTTCCCCATTTTGCTAGCAAAGGTTATATATATATATATATATGTGCGATGCCTCATACCTTTGCATGTCCGAGTTGTCGTGATACGGAAGAGAGTGGAGGAAAAGATAGGACAGTAAAACAGGTGAAGGGCAAAACAAAAACAGAATTCAGCGGCGTGGATAGACAGAGTTGAATGAAAAGGATTAGGGAGGAGCGTATTGCCCAAAGGCGAGCGACTTGTCGAAATAGGGATGCGAGCCAAGCACAACTTGGACGCTTCAGGGGAGAAAGTGGTCGACTTTGAAGAGTTTAGCCACGCGGGACGACCTCGGGGGATCGGGGGTGGAGGAGCTACTCCAAGCGGTACCATTGCCTCCAGTGAGCGATGCTATATTATTTTCTTTTGGTTGGGGCTAAACCATTTTGATGCGGCAATGGTACTGTGATGATGAAAACATTCTGGAGTCGGTTAGTCAAACTGCAACGCTCTTGAGTTCGTACTCTCGGCAAGCCTGCAGCAGTCGGCCGTAAGCCGTTCTCGAGACAGAGCCTAAAATCATTCTCTGCGCCCATCGAGGCAGCCGCGCTGGCAGGCTAACATTGTTCGCCGACGTCATGACAAAAAGTGTGCCCGGGGAGGATGCGGCACCAGATGAGAAACGGTGAAGTGTATCCTTGCAGACATCGTAAACAAGCTTGGTGCTCCTCTCATCCACCATACTGCCCATCCTGCACAGCTGGCGAATCTGGTATGCATTACTAAACAGTTGCGCCTCCGCATCGGCGACCGGCACCAAGAGAATATGTTGGAAATTCACGTCTACTTCCTCACACGGCGCTGCGTCATGATTCGCCTGGAGCCAGGCTGCAAGCTCTGGTGCAGCCTCCGCGGCGGCCTGACGGGCACGTTTGGAGCCGCTAAACAGCACGTCGTAAAATTTTACCGCATTAACAACCTTCCCATCCGTCGCAGCAGGGGCTTCGCGGAAGCTGTAGACGCTCGAGAGACGCTCGTATTGGAAGAGGCGATCTGCGAGGCCGAAACGGCGCAAGAGCGCCCCGCCAACGCGGTGGCAAAACCAGTTAGCGTCGAAAGCGACGCAGAACATATCTGGGACAAGGGTGCATACATTGCCAGAGCAGTCCGGGCGCTTCTTCGCCACAGTGGCAAAAGGACGACACAGCTTTTCGTCTTCAAGGAGCTTCAGAGGGACTGTTCCGGTGAACTTTGCAAAGAGGGTGTAGTTCCTGTCCCAGCGGCAGCGCAGCGTCAGATCGGTGAGATGCTCGTAGACAGTCGGTGTCGTGACCCCCGGTAAGAAGCCGACAATGCGCATTACTGGTGAGCTGGCACCGCTGGAATCAACGTAGTCGGCGCCCAGTCGAAGAATCTGTAGAGGCACCGCCCCTCCCTGGTAGCCGTGCCGAAAGTCGTCAGTCTCAACCTCCCATGAAATAGCCTGATCCTGCATACGCATGCTGGAAAGAACGTCCGGTGGGGGTGCATCGGGTGGCGTGAATAGTGAGGACGATAACTCGGGCATACACCGCACATACTGTACGGAGGCAAGTGCGCCCCCCACTGCCCCAAGCGCGGTGGCCCGGAGAAGTAGAAAGAAAGATGGCATGGGTCTCAATTCTCCCCCATCGAAGGCCTGTCACTGAAATGCACACCACCAAAGGAGGGTGGTACACCGAACAAACCGGTAGCCCCCAGAGCCAATATGAGCGAAGGAAATCTGGAAAACAAAAAGGGAAAGCCGTTGAAGACGTAAACCGAGGGAACAGTGCGAGGGTGAACGCATACAAAAGCTATAGCCCTGACGGAGTGTACCGCTTTTTAGCAGAAAAGGCACACAAATTCAACAGCGCACGGCACACCTGCTTTTTCAACCGCCTCTCGTTTTCCCCTGCACCTCCGTTCCCACAGGTAAGAGACATGCAGCAACACGAGACCCTTACTTATCTGCAACGACACCGAATAAAACCTGTGAGAAAAGGCGGTGCGCTTTTTACTTGCGACATCCTTAATGCGTGTCTAGGAAACGAGACTCTCATAGACGTTCACGCGGTGAAGCAGTTGCGTAGAACTGATAGGGGGAAACGAGCGCGTTTGTCGTGTTGTTGTTTCCATATATATATATATATTTTTTGGGGGGGGCGCATCATAATCATCCACACAGAAACGCAAAACGAAAATGAAAACAAAAAAGCAAACATACGGACACGGTTTTTACGCCTTAGTCTGGCCAAACTTGCGGATGTGCACCTGGAAGGCCAGGGAGTCAGCGAACTTGTGGCCCTTCCGGGTCAGGCGCTGACCAGACTGCGCACCAGGCTCTACCAGACCGAGCTGCGTCAAGGACTTGCAGGCCCAGTGGAGAGGACCCTTAGAAGAGGTCACGGTGTGCTCGGGACGGCTGCCATAGTTCTTCTTGTTGCCGAAGCGCTTGCTCAAGCCACCGTAACCGACACCAGGGCGCAGGTAGATCGCGCGCAGAACGGCGGCGCAACGGATGTAGTACCAGTCCGGGTTCTGCGGAGCGCGCTCACGGCCGTGGGAGCTCTTCATGATCTCGGTGCAGTTTGGCACGAAGATCTTGCCCTCCTGCTTGAAGTGGCAGGCGGCCGTCTTGATCCAGCGCCACGCGTTGACGTCCTTCAGGGTCGCGCCCTTCCTCTTGCCGATGCGGCGGATCTTGTTGGTCGAAGCAGCCATGTTTGAGTACGATGCTACCGTGTGTCTTTTGTTTTTGTGGTTATCGTTTGGTAATGGGGGGGGCGGGGGAGGGAAAGAGAAGCAGGCAGGTTCAGGAAAGGGTGAGCGAGAAGGATATCAACAATGGTGAAGTCAGATGGGTGTGGTTGGACAAAGAGAGGGTAGGGTAGAAAGGACGAGGAATAGAAGACCCATGACCGCCAATACGCACAACAGGGGAAAGGAATCGGTACGCTACTCGGTATGTCTAGGCGAGCCTGGACCACTGAAAGGGCTCAGGGGACTTGGAAATCACACACACACATACATACACAGGCAAGGGAATCTCCCGAAATGCTTGATAAAATGCAAAGGTCGTGGTAAGTGCCGAGGGGTGGCTTGGAAGAGCAAAAACTGTGAAGGCACCTTTTCGCAGCCAAACGGTGATGTTGTTGTTTGCAGGGGATACAGGAAAGCAGGCAGAACTGGAAACCGCATTGGACTAGACTATGTCGCTCATAATCTTGGAGACGATGTCATTTCGCATCACCTCGCCTCTTCCCTCATTGAATACGCAGGTGAAATCGTCAATGGAATGAAAAAGTGCCTCTATGGCGTCGCGGTCACTCTGACATAACGCCCCCGTCTCTTCGTCGGCAGAACTTGCATTGGAGACTGCAGATGTGAAACCATTGACGGGCGCAGGAACAGGCAGAGTATGCCCGCTGTCGTTGTGGTGATGGTAATCGGAGAGGCGTGCATAGCGACTACGCAACACAGACAGTTCAATCAGTAGCCGCCGACGAAAAGCGCTGCGCTGATTGTCAGTGAGTTTCGTCCCCGTTTCTGATCCTGCTGGATTTTCCATCGCTTTCGTCGTTCCGGCGATTCACGGAGTCGTATGACGGAGGGAGGGAGGGGGGGAAAAGAGAGAGAGAGAAAGACAAAATGAGGAGGGGATCTACTAAGATTTGCCACGATGTAAGCGGCAAAGCTGCCGAAGAGACAAAGGAAGCAAGAGATCAGTGACGTGCTGCCCTAGCAAAACAGCACGGTTGTGAAACTCCCCCTTGTTTGTTTGCAAGCTCGCAGCAACGCAGGTGTCCCGAAACTTCCCAAACACTGTGCATCCCACCGTTCACAGTGTTTTTGTTTTCTAGGCACATATATATATATATATATAGTTTTTTTTGTTGTTGACTCCATACCGAGTATGTGTCAGTGGCGTTTTCGTCCGCTTGTAAGACTAGAGAGAGACACACACACACATCTCAGCAGAAAAGTAGCAGATAGTGCAGCTCAACGAGAACAGAAAAGTGATCAGCACGTGTCGCTCTCGAATATGCTATCGTGGGGGTAGCACCTTGCATATATATCAAGTGGTGAAGTGGTACAGAGGGCACGGATAAGAAAGGAAGGATTCCCGAGGCCATCGAAGACGTGGACACCGATGGCGCCATCGAGGGTAGAAAACCCGCAGCTCGTGTAGTCCTCCGGCGTCCCCCAAACGCTGCACCAGCACCCACTACGCTGGCACTCCACTCGCAAATACCGCTCCACACATTCGTCGAATCTGAGACATGTTTTCACGTTAATGGGGGAGAAGATCCTGAAAAAAGAGAGGCATGAATGCAAGCAGGGCTCCAAATGAGGCTGGTTTCGGAACTCGTCCAAGTTGGCGAAACGGGCTGTTGCCGCAGACCCACAGTTCAGCTCGATGAGCTTGTTAGGGTTGCCATACACCTCGGAGATACGAGACGAGTTCCCTGGCGAGCAACGTGTAGAGAGACGAATATTGGGGTTGTGAAAGTGGCCTTCTAGTTGCATTTGTGTCAGCCAGAAAGGAGAGGTATACGAATTTTTTTGTGTGCACTCGGCAAGAAGCTTCACTTTTTCTGCAACCTCTGTCAGAGCTGTCCCTCTGCAGGAGAGAAACTCAGAGAGGTCCACGTGGAGCTCCACATCGCCGCGGTGAAGAGAAACTCTTTTGAGCCGCCTCCCATGCGTCAGAATAACCTCAGCCTCCAGGGTATCAGTGGCAGTGCTGACGCACACCGTACGCGTCCAGGAACGCCTAGCGTTATTGCCCGCACCTCCACAGGCTTGTCTGCCTAGCTGAAATTGCTGAGCTGGTGTCGTAAGTAACTTCAAGCACGTCTCTGCACCTCTTATTTCCGCAATCAGGGTGGAGGCCCACCACGGTGGAGGTCGCATCAGAATATCGGTATGCACGCAAGCTGTGAAGCTGGACATATGTCGCTACCTCAGAGCAATGAATACCTCCTTTTCTGCACTTTCACCGGCGGTCTCAAACTCGGTGCTGGTGAAACGGAATCGGGGGGGGGGGGGCAAGAGGAGGAGGAGGAGGAAAAGGGGGGACACGCAGAGGTAGAAAGCAACTAGAGATGCGTAAGCGAAACGATTTTGAATTCTCATGGTTGACTTTGAGGAAAGAAGGTAGGGCTGATCGACCTGTGCTCCAAGTCGAGCAACGAAAATTAGCAGCGAGTACTCAGGGTAAAAGGAAGACATAGAGGGCATCCAATACCCTTGCGGGGAGACACGTGTATGTAGCAGACGCAGGAGCACCATGTGACCCTGCTCGGTGTACCTAGTCAAGCAATGTTTATTTTCCCGTTTGTGTGTGTGTGTGTGCGCGCGCATCTCGCTCATCTTTGGCAGCGTGTCTTGTTGCATGGACATCGTGAAGTGTAGCAAACCAGGGTTTTCTTGCAAAAAGGCCGCAGTGCGCCTTTTCCTCCTAACATCGTTACGGAACACCCTATCGCACTGAGTAAGAAAAGAAAGGGAGCTCAATAATCCATGACTTGTCCGTGACGAGAACATACAGGTTGTGGTTTCAGGGTTCTTTTTTTTTTCTTGTCGGGGGCCTTGAAATCTCAAGCTAAACGAAGCGACTATATACTAAAAAGGGAAATAGGGAAAAGGGAGAAGGGAGAAGGGAGAAGAGAGAAGGGAGAAGCCCTTCGGGTAACGTCAAGGGAAATGAAAAAAAAGGAAAGAAACACAACGGTAGGGCGCACAGAACTGCAAAGTCAAAAAAAAATGAACACAATCAAGAAGCGTTTCCCTCATGTTTTCTTACCTCCCTTTTGATTTGATTCAATGTACAAATGAGCCTCTTCTCCCGTATCCTGTGCTCCCTTCCTTACAATTGGAATTTTTGAAAAGGAGGGGAAAAAAGCGAAAAATCAGTGCAGATCTCACCGATATGGGCGTTGCCTTTTTCTTTCACGTCGCTCTTCCGGAAAGCTCTCGCCTAAGAGGGTTGCTTTCGGGTGTTTTTGATTTTGTATCCAAAAATTCACAGTATTCGAAAAACGAACGAAGAGAAGAGGTTTGGGAGGCGGGGGCAGGGCAAGCTGAGAGAAATAAAAGAAAGGGCGAAGAAAAAGGGAAAAGCGCTGCGAGAAAGTAATCGAAACAAACGAAAAAAAAAACGAGAAGTCGATGACCGTTGTCTGCACAAGGGGTAAAAAAGAGCGATTGACACACGGAGGGAGGGGGGGGGGGGGGGGGCAGCTACTCGCTTTGTAAACGCCATGCGATTTCTACTACAAAATGGCTTCGCCCCTTTCCGGTGTATGCTGGCTGCTTGAACTCCACCGCATACGCCTTCTCACAAGTAAGCTGATCACTGTATTTTTGCCTTTGAAGCGGGAATGCGCTTCGTATTACCCCTGCCAGACACTTTAGGGCGCCAATTTCGCCCCCAAAAAAGAAATGTGGAATGCGGTAAATCCACTCGAGAGTGCACAACATTTTCACACCGATTACGCTCTGTTATGGCGCGGTGGCGAAGAGAACGCCGGTGCAAGAGAATCGAGATCCCCATCTCAAGATTGTTTTAAGTAGAGTCTATACTCATTTGGGAGAGGGGAAGGGGGGAGCTCGTTTGTTTCTTTACCCTGCGCTTGCTGACGTGAACGATGCAACGAGACATACGCGAAAGCCATGAAAAATAAAGTGAGCGAAAAACTAAGTAGTTTTTTCTCCCATTCGGAAAGGTGAATAATTGTGTGCTAAGGTGTGTGTGTGTAAGTTTGTGCGCGCGCTTCTGACTTGTGCGTACAGAAGTGTTTCTTTTTTTTGATTGATCACTTGAAAGAGACATTGGATAAAGAAAGAAAAACCGTACAATGGCCTCGAGAAGTGAAATCACTGACCCAAAGCGAGCTGTCACGTACCAACTCCAGGGCTAAAAAAAAAAAGATGGAGCAAAACAAGAATTCGGCCATGAAGCACGGAGGGTTTTTTCCCCACCATACATCATGCTCTCTTTCACGTTTTCTGCCACAAAACAAGGGCACACACCGCCGCAGAGCACACAAAATCGCATGGGGACGTGCATAAATAAGCTAGCTCACACGGAGAAACCTTGAAGAGGTCATCCAAGTCTGCCGATACACACGAGGATTCAGAAACCGTGGCTGTTCCATCGACTCAAACGACAGGATCTCTGATCCGCAACTGCAAAATCAAAAAAAAAACAGCACCAAAAAACGAAACGAAGAGCAGTGGCACTGAGATCAACAGAAACATACTTTGCTGTTGTTTATTGAAGCAGAAGGAAACTGGGCTTTTCTCATTTTTTTTGCGCGCGGTTTACTGTCGTTGATTCCGGGACGGTGTCAGTCGCTGATGCACACCTCCCTTTTTTTCCAAAGGAGAGGGGGGTTCAGCCTCATTCCAATGGACTGGAGGACCGGCACTGCACGAGGGGGGGGGGGAGGGGAATGACACCGGGGGGAGAAAACAACACGCAGTTTATCGAAGAGAACGATTCTTTGGGACGATAATTGCAGGGACACAATACTCATCAATGCACGAACACAAAGACGCAAGACAAACACCTGCAGCCGAGCTGCAAACAACAGAAAATAAGCTAAGCACAACAAAACAGAAAACTCTGTGAGCGTTGGCCTTCAGAGATATCAGGAAAAGGGAACATCAATGAATCGTATTTACGCCTTTGGTTCATCACTTTTTCCTGTGCACCGTGCATACACGCGTAATCACTGATCGATACCTCTTCAACAAGGTAAAGCCGAATACACGATTGTGGGCAAATGGGGAAGAAAGAAATGGAGCTCACAAAAAAAAAAAAGAATGGGGAAAAGATGCACATTGACACGCACACACACACACAAAAGGAAAAAAAATGAATGTATAATGAAAAGAAGTGATGATTGAACTACTAAACACTGAAAAAAAGAGGGCAGAGGCACACTGTATCTACATCTCCGCCCCCTTTGCTGGAACCAAATACACGAATCACCTTTTCATCGTCACCTATCTGATATACCGGCACACCTCGCCACGGGGGACCAAAGATTATTGTCGTCGCATGGAGCTGCTGAGCTATGTGAAAAAAAAAACGAGATTAAAGACACCGTCGTGCTGCCTTGTGTGCATTTCCTTGTGCATTGTTTTTTTTGTCACAAGGGTCACGATGCAAAACTCACAGACGCAATCACATATACACAAGCACAGAGTGAACTTCAACACACGTGCACGCCAAATGAGGGGGAGGGGCAACAATGTCCCTCTCCAATCGGAAAAAAAAAGAGACATCACTGCCCCCCACCCCAACCCCACACACAAACACACACCATTGGCTTACGAAAGCCACAACAGCAAGAGTGAATACCGAAAAAAAAGGGATTGTCTCGAAATGAAGAAGGAAATGTGACGCACATTAGAAACACGTAGAGAAAGAGAGAGACTGCCAAACAAATATTCGGGGACCACATACACATACACGCATAGAAAGAGACAAGCAAGAGGTGGAATAAAAGTTGGACCTAAACAACACTCTTACACACAAATGCGAGTGTGATGTCACACGTGCATAAAAAAGGAACACTAGGTAAAAAAAAAACAGCGCTTCGATTTTTTTTTCCGCTTCTCCGGCTGCTTGCATCAAACCCGCACAGAGGGAAAAGGAAAAATAAAAAGGAGCACGGAAAACAAGGAAAAGACAACAAGACACCCCCAGAGAAGATATGCGAGACAAACACAAAACTTTGGAGAAGACCTTCAGATTGACAGATATGGCGAGCAGGAATACAGAAGTGAAATGAAAGAGAGAGCCAATGATAGAACCAAGAAGCGTAAAAAGGTCGACAGGCGGTGTGTGGAGAAAGGGTAAAAACAAAGGAGGGGAAATAGGGAAGGTGCGCAGGGAAAAGGGGGGGAAGAAAGACGAGGAGATCAAAAAACACCACAAAAAAAAGTCACTCAGAAAGAGAGTCACAGACGTAGACATAGACACAGACCCACGTAACCGAATACGCGGGTGTATTCACCAAAAACAGACAGAAACACAGGACAGAGAGGAGACCAAAGTCTGCGGAGAAAAGAAGAAAGGGGGAAAGGCAATGAAATGAGTGGGAGGTTGAAAATCAAAACGAGTGAGGGGGGAAGGAGGAGGAGGAGGAGGAAGAAAATGGCAGAACGAAGAAGGGACAAGTTCTCCCCCCACCCTTCTATTGCAAAAAAAAAAAGTGAAGGAACGGAAACCATTGTAGAGAAAAAGACAACGATCAAATGGGCATACACACGAAAGAAACGAGAAAATCAAATCAAACAGAAAACCATAAATATATATATATACATATGGTTTTATATATGCACAAGTATATATGCGTGTATTGATAAACTGTTGGGGATGATGCCAGAGAATGGGAAAGATGCGTGTTAACGAATATGAATACAAGAAAACTGAATAAATACGGTCCAACAATCACACTCCAATGGAGATGAACATTGGAAACAAAAAGGACAAAAATTAAATCTTTCTTGATAAGCGGACAAAGTGAGGGGAAAATCGGCTAATCAAGACGTGACGGGTACACCCACCACAAGTATGAACGTGTAACGGCACACCAAAATGCATAACTTGCATACGAGACAGAAACAACAACACGCACAATCGGGAAGGGGGGGGGGAAGAGCAACTTCGCCAACAAACAGGCGCTCACACAGCACTATCGAGAAGCAAAATAAATGAAGCAAATAGTCGATCACATATGCACAGACACCTTCACACACCGGCGCACTTTTCTGCCGTCATTACAGACATCACCGCTTTCGTGTTTCTGCGTGTGAAATACGCAGAAACATACAGCGGTCACAACTATCATCAATGGAAAAAGAATTTTAAGAACAAGAAAAGTACATGTGCAACAACTTTGGAGCAGGGTGGTCAGCGGAAGTGCGTCTCTGTAGCCGGCAAATCACAAACACTGGGGTACATTGACAGCATGGCGTCTGAGTCACTTGACCTGGCCAGCGGGGTACGGGTTTGAAGATGCGCTGGAGATGATGTTGAGCGGGTTGGTTGAGTACCCAACCTTCAGACGCTTCCCGTGGAACTCGTAGCCATTCATGGTGTCTACCGCCTGCTTCGCGCTGTCAGGGTAACGGAAGTAGACGAAGCCATAGCCACGAGGCATACTGGTCTGGCGATCGAAAATGATGCGGGCGCCGTCAAGAGGGCCGAAGCGTGCAAAAAGACTGTGCAGATCGGCACCGGTGACGTCCTGAGCAAGGTAGTTGACAATTAGTTGCTTGCGATAGCGTTCGTCGTTAGACGGAATAGGAATCATCTGCGTCCGGTTGTGACGGATGATATTTTGGTCGGGAGCTGTCTGGTTCAATGACCCTTGGACGCTGCTCTCGTAAATGGTACCAGCAGGCCCAGCAACGTACTGTTGGTTCGACTGTGAGGGAATGTTCATCGGAACGAGCTGCGGATTTTGCGTCTGGTAGACGCCCTGCTGCTGTGGGTGCTGAACAATAAGTTGCTGCTGAGGAGTGTAGGAAGAAATGGCAGAAAACTGCTGCTGAGATTGGTTAGGCGAAAACTGCATCATGTGCGATGAAGAGTTCGTGTTCGGCAAGTACATTTTTGCGTGGAGCCTCGATGGCACAGAGAGAGAGATTTTTACGCTGATATTCTCTCTAGAAATCAATGAATGAATAACAAAGGGAAATGTGGACGCTAAACCGAGAGGAGGCGGCGGCAAGAGGAAAAGGGAGAGAGAGAGAGGGGGGGGAGGGGGTGCTGTGTAACGTGTGGAAAGAAAGATCTCACTCACTTGACAAACAAGGAGAAAAAAAAGTCACAATGTTTTTCTGGGGGCAAACGGAAAAGGCGATCACCGCCGATAAGAAGAACGAGGGCAACAGACAGAAACCGAGGAGAAAAAGCGGCAGAAGGGATGAAGGACAGAAAAACGAAGGAATAAAAAGAAACAACTGTGCGGAGAGGAAAACAGAGGTTGAATTCATCTGCACACACGCACAACACACATTCATTAGCCCGACGAAAGGGGGGGGGGAGAGGTGAGAAGTTCACAGACGCGGATGTGCAAAATACGGCAAGGAGTGAAGAGGGGAAGAGGAGGAAATCCCTGGTTTGTTTACATGAAGAGGGAATCGTTTCTGTGGGCAACAGAAGGAATTCAGCTGCACACTTCGGTGCGCCTATCCGTTGAACAGAAACACCTCGGGAGAAAAAAAGCGAGGTTGTTCTTCTCCTGCTCTGGCCGCCCCGGTGCAAAAGTGACACACCCACAGGAGAATCACACCATAAGATGCTTCGGGAAGGCGAGGAAAGGGCAGCAGAGCTACACTGAAACTTTTTGACTCATGAATTTCGCATTGGAATGCGGATAGCAGCGTGTAAGCGGTGGGGGAAGAGGAGGGGGAAGGAAGGAAGAAAGGAAGGGGCACAAAGCAGAATTTAAAAAAGTGCACCGGCAAAAGCAGACCGAGAGGCAGGGGACCTCAGGTCGTTGCCACGACAGGAATCGAAGTGAAGCGGCCTCCACGAGGACGAGAGCATGACGATAAATACACAGCAAAGAGAAGCCTGTGTGCAAGAGCCAAAAAGAAGGAGGTGCAAAACAGAAGAACAAGAGATGACCTGCTGTCATTCCTTGTGAACGACTTGCAGAACATAGCGACGCTCAGAAGCTGTCAAGAAGTGATCCATCAACTGCAGTAAATGTTTCTGAGAAACACCACAGTTGAATTCAAGTGTCTTCAGAACGAGGATCTCCTCGTCGATTGTGCTGCGAAGGATACACCCGCGGGCGTCACGTGTGTGTGGCAAAAGATTAGTGAGATATTTGACTGAGACGGTGTAGTCCAAATGCCATTTGAAGGCGAGCGAGTAAGCCGTGAAGAGTAGCTGGGTGACGCGCTGCTTGGCAAGTTGCTGAAAGCAGCTGTAATTATCCCCGGCCGGCTGCAAGAAAGAAAGCGCACGTAGTCGTTGGCGAACGTAGTGGCTCAGCTGCAGACGATCGACAAGACAAAATGCGATGATCCACGAAACGGCGTCAAAGAGCTCGTTGGCGAGAAAAAGATGCACTATAAGTGCGCCAGGTGTCGAGGATGCCCCGAAACCGGCAGCCCACATTTCCTCAAGCTTAGCGTGGGAGCCACTGATTTCGGCCCCTAGACATTCAAAAGATGTTACCGCATCTGCGACAAAAGGCTCACATCCAGGCTGACTGAAGTGGACATAGCTCTGAAAGAGGCGGTGCCACAAGTTTGCGAGAGACTGTGCTGCCAATTCGCTGGCACTTTGCGGAACAGACTCCTTCAGCTTGCCTTTACTTTGCCATCTGAGTGCTTTCTGTGACGTCTGGAGAAGTCGCGGCATCCGGCTTGTACCTTCCCTTCTGTCTTTGCCTATCTCGGGGAGCTACGAGTAAGAGAGTGGAGCAAGGAGAGAAGACCGCGACGCCGTCATCATCTCCACTCCGAAAACATATGATGGCACGAAAAAGAGCAAATGAGAAAAATTGGGAAAACAAAAGAATACACATTTGGGGGGATGGAGGGCAGAAGAAGACCAGCAATGAGGGGCAGGGCTTCTTCCGGATCGTGCCCCACCACACACTGCAGCTCCGAGTCAGCTAAAGTGCAGCGTACACACTACACAGTGAAAATCACATCGGCTAAACCATTTGCATGTGTCGAGTACCCAGAGAAAGGCGCACGTGTTGTGCTACCGGAATGGAAACGAGAGTTTCCTAGGGCGACAGGATTCCTGAAGAGCACCACAAGACTTGGCAGGTAACATTGGCAGAAAATATGACCTCTCACTTTTTTTTCGTGAGGGCTTGGCATTTTTGTGTAGCCCCTGCGCCAGATCTCTCTCAAAGAAGAGGCTTTTTTCTACCGATTCGAACAACGACATCACCAACACGGGGGCATGAGAATGTGCATGCACCCGTGACCTTTGAGCGCGCTAAACACATGTGCGATCAGAGCATATATATGTATATATATATATATATATATATCACAAAATAGGATAGTGTACATTTCTGATAAGAGACACGGGCTGACGCGTTTAGGTGAAGGAGAAAAAGAGAGGGAGGCTAAAACGATCCTGGCATACATTCGCATTCACTTCTTCTTGCGTTTATCTGCAATTATTTGGAGCTCCCTCTGCCGAAGCTCCAGTGCAGCGAGTTTTTCGCCCTCGAACTTCGCGTCATCCATTTCCTGTGTACATTCTTTTCCAGTGCCCTCTAGCTCACGCAGAAGTGGCGCCAAGCGTTCGTTTTCTTCGTCTTGGATGTGCTTGATTTGTCTCCGTATCTTCTCTGCTTCGCGGTGGTAGCGATCCGTGCGATCCTTTTCTTGCTGAATGCGGGTGTCCATGCTCGCTCGCTTCATCTTCAGCTCGGTCACGGCGTTCGTGTAGTGGTCTTCCGTCTGTCTGAATAGACTCTCTGCGGCGTCGCTGATGGAGCGGGCCTTCTCTAGCGCGCGCTCCAGGTCCGTGATTTCACGTCGGAGCTTCTCAGACACAACACGCGCCTCCTCGCCGCGCCGCATCAGATCCTCGCCACGGTCTCGCAGCATCCGCCGTTCCAGCTCAATGTCCTCGACAGCGCGCTCAAGCTCCTTCTCCTTAGGTGCCAGCGCGTCGATATTCGACTGCAGCTTCGGGACGAGGAGTATTTTGTTTGATGACCTGTTGCGCTCCAACGCTCGCTCGATCGACATCGCGCAAACGTAAGAAAAGTCGTTGTACGCCACGTCAAGTCGCTCAAGCGTTTTGTTTGTGTGAAAGCTATCGCTCATGGCCTCACCGGTCGCCTCCAACATCATGTTGCGCCGCAGGTTGAGGTGACGCAGGGTCCGGTTTTTCTGGAGCGCCTTCGCCAAATCCAAGCCACCAATGTGACCTATTCGATTGGATGAGAGGTTGCACATGGTAAGGGATTTGTTCAACATCAGCCCTTTGGCCAACTCCACAGCCCCGCCATCCTTGAGACGGTTGTTGCTCAGGTCCAACTGGCGAAGTGTGTAGTTCACACAGAGAGCGGCGCCAAGCGGGGCGGCGCCAGTTTGGTCAATAGAACACTTGGAGAGGAAAAGGGAGGTCAAGCTACGATTTTCGTTGAGACTGGCTCCAATTGCCTTGAACCCTGGGCCCAGCGGGTTTCCGTTCAGTCGCAGAGTGGTTAATGAGGTGGAGGTAGATAGTACCTTGCTAACCGCTTCCGCGCTGCGCTCACCAAGGGCGTTGTCCTCTAGATCCAGGTGCTCAACGACGTCGTGCCCTACTCGGATCGCATCTGACAGCGCATTCAGAAAGCACGCGCCACCCCTGTCATCTAGATGATTGCGCGGAAGCTCCCAGTGCGTCACGTGAGACACCTCCAGCGCCTGTGCGAGGATCTGCGCACCGTCGATGCCGAGATTGTTACTCGAGAGATTGAGGCGCGTGAGAGATTTGTTGTGCTCGAGGGCGGAGGCGATAAAGCCTACGCCGCCTGCCCCAAGGCCATTGCTACTGATGTTGAGCCTAGAAAGCACCTCGTTGGATCGCAGCACTTCTCCAATCGCCTCTGCGCCAGGAGTGCCGATATGGTTGCCGTTTACGCCGGCGCGTGCGCCGATGTCAAGCGAGATGACCGTGTTATTCTCCAGAAGGGCTCGCGCTATGAGGACTCCACCAACGTGCCCGATGTCATTCGAAGCTAAGTCAATATGCACTAGACTACGGTTTCGCTTGATAAGCTGTGCGATGAAGCGCGCCCCGTCGTCACGCAGCCGGTTACCTGATAAGTCGAGGACACTGTAGTGGTTATTGCGAGAGAGAACAGCGGCTAGTGCCTCCGCAGAGCAGAGACCGAACCCGTTTTCTGGTAAGCAGAAGAAACAACCTTTACACTTCGCACTGATAAGCTCCATGAAGCGCGTTTCACGTTGCCACGATGGGGGGATGTTTTGGTCCAGACACCGGGCTTCGTAGAGGAGCCGCAAATCTTCGGTAGTAATGCTCACTTCATTTCGGCGCATTTCCTTCAACGCACCGCAGTTCTGCAGGTGGTCAAAGGAGACGAAGTTTGCGGCGTACGGAATGCCATCCGGCAGGAGTCGGGGAAGGTTTGTGGTCACCGCCTTACGATCCTGGAGAAACGCATGGCATTTCGTGCTTTTGAACCTGTACAACTCGGCCGCGTCATCATCTTTCTGCCGCCGCTGTGACTTCTCTCGCGAGGTTGCCATCATCTCTGGCAGAGGGGCCGCCAACGTCATGTGGGCATCGAGCGGGAATGCCGTAGACCTCGAGGGTACGAACAGGTCCTCCATTGGAGAGAGCCTCCCTGAGGGAAAGTCACAAAAAAGATGCTGGCAAACTTGTCCGAGAAGAACAGTGCGCAGCAACGCAACGTGATACTCTCAGCGTTGGACTCCTGCGCACCGCACTGGTATCTAAAAGAAGTGAAGTGATTGCGTCAAAACAGCAGAAAAATGCGCTCACAAACCCGCAACACTGATAAAGAGGGGTGCGTACTTCGAGGCGTTGGAGGCAAAGAGGACGCGTTTTGTGGATCAGCTTGTTGGAGCTTCAGAAGATTCCCATCACAAAAATGAGCAAAAAAAAAAAAGAGGTGGCTTGGAGAACGGTTTGGAGACGCACGAAGCAGATATTGCGCGGCGCTGGAAGCGAGTGGCGAGTGTCTGCGTGTATGTGTGCAAGATACTTGAGAGCAGCAGCGTATGGAATCGTAGACAGTTCCCACACCAGGAAAAGAAGGTTTCGTAGCGATAACCAGTACACGCGAGCATGTGGTATCTCTCTGCCACACTGAAACACCAGCTAGACAGTTTTTTGTCCCGTTTTTTTTTATTTTCCGATTGCCTTTGGGCGTGTGAAGCTGCTGCGCAGAGGCCGCAGTATGGTTATCGCCGCAGTCAGAAATACTAATAAAAACAGGTAAGGTTTACAGAAATCATCAACAGGTTTTTTCCCATATTATGGATGCCAGAGCTCATAGGCGGCTCCTTCAACTTGAGCCGCACCCCTTTCCTCAGATGCGCTCTTCTCCATAACTTTCGAAAGATCTTCTCCCCTACCAACACCGCGATTCTGTGAATTTGTCGTCCAGAGCACACGTGACAATGAGGGTCCAAAAGAAAAATTGAAAGCTCCGGGAAAGACAGGAAGGGAGAAGGCGCATCAAAGGAAAGGGGGAGGGGGAAGCTCGTCGCGGCGCGAAAAAGAGCTGGTTGAGTGAAACGGGAGGGGAAGGGGAAGGGGGGGGGTGATAAAACACCAAGAATGAACGTCAAAGCAAGAGAGAGAAAGAAACGCGTTGGAGGCACAGCAGATAAGGCATTCTCTGGCGACTACATTGGGCAGCGGCGAGCACTCTCCATCACCATGCGATAAAACATGTCCGCGTTTGGTTTCTTCGCGACGAATGTGTTTCCAGAGACAACGCCGTCGGCTGCGCGCCGGGTCTGCCCTTCATTGGGGGCGTTTTTGCCCACCACCACGTCAACCGACACCGCCTCCACTTCCACCACTCTCCTGTCAATGGCGTAGGCAGCCGTCAGCACGTCCCATGCATAGTACCCGTCCCCTGGGCGCATCAACTCGAAGTGGGTGCAGCTCGCCCAAGCAGAGCCCACAAACTGGGACAGCAAGTACTCGTTCTGTGTGCCGAACTTCTGAACCACCTCAGAAGTCACCGGCACGGAGTTAGTCGAGTCGAGTGAAAAGAGCACGGACCGTAGGTGAGGGCATGTGAGGACCGTCTTGGCCGCCGCGGGATCCCAAAAGATGTTCCACTCCGCGCTGCCATCGGTACGACCGTCAATGAAGACGTTGCCTTTCACGTCGAGCGCACCACCCATGATGATGCACTCTTCCACATTCTTGCAGAATCGCTCGCCGTACTTTTCGATGCACCACGCCACGCATGAAAGCGGTCCGGTCACACAAATCGTCACTTTTTCTGCTGACGACATTACCAGTTGAGCCATGACCTCCTCCCCCACAAGGGCGTCGTTCTCGGCACGCACTGCTTCCCAAATGGCCACGTGTTGGGGAATGTTGACGCATGGCAGATCCTCCATATTCTTTGCGTTCCACCGCCACTCCGAGGGGAAGGGATTGACTCCCTTGAAGGACGTCTTTGCAACGGGAAAGAGCGCTGTCGCCTCCCTGGCGTGCATCATGGCCATCACCTTACCGGAGACATTGAAGGCATGATCCACGAAGCAGTCGGCATCCGTTACGATGCAGCCGATCACCTTCACTGAGTCCGGGTTGCCTAGCAGCAGCGCTAGTGCAACCAGGTCGTCGTGACCACCGTCGTGGTCGAGAATAACCAGTTTGGGGGGCATGTATATACGCTTTTCTTCCTTCGATCAAAGCAGGGTATGAGAATGTCAATTCCAGAGCAACTCGTGCAAGAGAAGCAACCCAAGTGCACAAAAATTCCTGTAAGAAGCTCAGTGAGTCTCCTCTTTGTGCGCCTTACGGGCGGTCGCGTGGGGAGGTCCTGGACAACGCGGGACAACCAGATGCGAGAAAGTGGTGGGACAGCGCAGCGTCAGCAGCGAATACTCACCCACAGAGGCGATGCTAGGAAGGGATTGCGAAGAGAAAGAGATACGAACGGTGGGAAAAGGAGGAGATAAAACTGCCCCTTGAGTGTCTTGGCACACCTCACACAGAGACAGCTGAAAGAATTGTATCGCCGGGGGAAAAAAGTACGTGGCGGAAGGGCAGCTACAACCGATGGGAAGTAAATGGAGAACCCACAGAGACAACTCGGATACCCGCTCCTTTGAGCCATCATGTGCATTCCAGTTAGAGCAAGGCCTCCCCCCCCCCTGGCAGTGCTACACTCTGGTCGCAGAAAAGCACGAGGAAACTCTCAATACACCTATCGAGACGAACATTGGAGGTTTATCTTGTAATGGTGAGCGTAGACCTTGTACAGCTAGTGCGGTCACCAGGCCCGACACGCCCCGCGAAAAAAAAATCCGATACATACACACACACACAAACGCACTGTGCCAAATGCCGTGGATTCAACCCAATTTTGGTCAATCTCACCCCAAAAGGAGCTATACCATCCAAGAATGTTTTGCAGCTGGTGATGGTGCTCACAGTACAACTGAATGATTTAACTTCACTGAGTCTCGACAAACCAATCCCGGGAGAACGCGCTGTGTGTAGACTTTTCATGACTGGTCAAGCCCCAAGCACCCTCACAATTGCAATGTTCAAGAAAGATGGCATCGCCTACCGGTCGTCGGCCCATCAGCTTCGACAAATCGTTAAAGATGATGGGCATCTACTGTAAGTAAATATATATTCTCCTACAACGTGGAGAAGTCATGCGGCGCTTGCGCAACAAGGCGCAGATGCCCAACGAGTGCATCCTTTCCATCGAGGGCCACGCCCCTCGTAGGGAGGATTGGAGAGAGGATGGGGGGAGGCGTCTGCCTTGCATAAAACACCATCCAGGAAATGCGTGAGAAATGAGCTCGGCGTCTGACACCGGGTCTCCGCGAGTGTCTTTTAAGAGGGCGAGGCTTCAGGGGCAGAGCGCTCATAAATTCCGGCACATCAACTTGGGTGATCTGGCGTAGCGTGCACAACGGCCGCCATTCAAGGGATTGCGTGCATGGTGCACCGCCAACCTTTGGCCGCACAGAATGCGAGTCTCTGAGGTGCGCTGGACAGGCGGCACGAGTGGTCCTGTCACCAAAACACCAGGGTGTATTGCACCAACGGAAGGTGGGAAGGGTGAGGTGGAGCTGCTCGTGAACCGAGCAAGGCGGAGAACTACCGTCGCCGGCACGGGAAGGGGACATGGCACCACCAGGCAAGTCAATACAGCAGAACCTTTACGGGCACGCTATGCATTCAAACCATTTTCTCGACTGTCTCTCTCTCTCTCTGCTGGAGCGGCAGCTCACCTCGAAGTCGATGACACTTCTGCTCTCGTTGCCCCTCGCACCAACAGCACACATCTGTACAGCCGAAAGGGCGTCCCGCGGATAGCTCACAGTACGTTTATCCACGGCCTGAATGACACTATCCAACGAACCCCTCGAAAACGGGACAAGCCGTGATTCCGCATACGAAACTCGAAAGGGCACATCCCGCAAAAAGGAGGGAAGGTAATGATAAAAAAAAATGGCCCTACTCTCTGAGCAGCCCACGAATGCAAGACACACACAAATGTGCTCTTAAATAAAACGTACTTTACCACTGCCAGTATTGCCTCGGTGTACGCGGCACGCTCTCCCCGAACAACTCAAAAGTTGGATTGCTTGACACCGCAACGCTGCTTCGTTGATGACTACGCTTATAAACCTCCTCTCCCTCCTTCCCCGTGACCCTTTCCCCTCCCTCGCTGCCTAGGAAAAAAAACTCCTCGACGTTTAGATCCTCTGGGGGCGGGACTCATCTCTGGTGTTGGCAGCAAGGTTCGCTGCGTCGGATCTACGGCGAGTCGAAGAGAGTCGGCGCAGAAAAAAAAAAACATCGGCTGTAGGGTATGGGCATTCATGCAGCTTTTCCCTGTCTTCCCCCCATCCAAGAAGGAAACATGGCGGACGTGGGCACCGACGCCACTTTGTGCGCGGTGTTTTACGTAACACCTCGGTACGGAAGGAACTCCACTTCAAGCGACTGAGGAACGTATTCCCCTAGCAAGTCGTACGACCGCTCCGGTGTTACATCCCGGCGGAACTCTGTCACGTGCTCTGCCCACAAGTGATAGCGTCCGAGCTCATACCATAGCAATGCAGCGAAGAGACCGAGGCCGCGGAGATTACGTCGCACAGTGCCGCTTCTCGCCATCAATCGCGCTACGCACCCAATGGCACCCATGCCTGCTGCAAAGAATCCGCTTTGATGACCCACAAGTCCATTACCTACCTTGTGTGCTTTGACGCTGCTATAGTAGACGGTGCAGATGGCAAACATGCCCATCCACCACTTTTCCTTGTTGCGCACCTTCATTGTGAGACACTTCGCAAAGGAAGTCGCGAGGCAAAGACAAGCGAAGGGAAGACCACTTTTTGGAAGAACCGCAGCGGGCTGTAGCACTGCGACAGGGTAGAGAAGTGGCGCATAAGCACCGGCGTAGTGGTACCCCCGCCTGTTGACATCCTCTTCATCACCCCTATCAAAGAGGAGCTTCCGCAGGGCGAAGGAGCCACTCATTGTGTGTGACGCACCATCGAAGAAACTCTGCTGTGCCAGCTACCAGATGCCGAGAGAATGAGAAAGCTGCAACAGCGGAGCAAAAAAAAGTAGTTTCCGTGTCTGCGTCAGCCAGCTGAGATGTGAGGTGCGAGCGAGAGGGAAAGAGACAAGCACACACAAAACAGCGATCTGCGCACACAAAAAAATGAATAGTGAGATAGAAAAGCAATCCCATTCAGGTTCACAGTGTGCTGTAGAGTACTTCTACATTCGCAAACAAGGGAGATTGGAGCCTCACGCAAGGAGGGAAATGGGGTGCGGCCGGAGAAGCCGACAAGCAAGGCGTTTCTTTTTCCTCCATCCGCTGTGGCAGTATGCGCAGAGTAGAGACACTCAGTATGGCCAATCGACTGCCCTCCACCTCCACATTGCTTATCCACTGCGTTCACCTGTGCCTTTGTGCGAAAACACCCGAGGAGTACATCGAGCACTCAGCGTCGTACATGAGTGCATACGCTGCATCATGGTAATGTAACGCCCCCCCCCCGCCCCCCTGCTGCTCTCATGTAGGCATCCACCCCTCTTTGCACTCCCAGAATGATCCACGCGCACACATACACACTTCCCCCTTATCCGCAGCGGATTTGTGCGTCTTCGCATCTCACTTCAGTGTTGGCTGAGAGTGGAGTACTCTCCAGGGAGGGGTGAGCGTAATGCAAGAACGAAAGTTGCCCTTTCTTCTTTTCTCCTTCGAAACTTCGTCCAAACGCTGCGGGCGGAAGACGCGCAGCAGAAGACATTAAACCGTAAGCCACAGCGGCGGGTTCATGGTTGAAATGCTTTCAGAAGCAGCAGCACAGAAAGTGGCTCTTTTGCTGACAGTTCCCACGCTCAGTTGTGGGCAAGCAAGTCGGCACTAAAGTGACTGCGCAGACCAATCCATCGGCAGTCGCACAGGAAAAAAAAAAACAATCTCTCCTCCTGCGTCAGAGTCACTCTTGGTCCTCAAGACGCGCGGCACAATCCCTTGTAGACAAGAGCACACGGCAAGATATCCTGGAGCAAAACCTGTCGCGACCAGCGCGGGGTGACCCTCGTCCTCATTTCAGCTTCTCCGTCGTTGTCGTGAATACACAACCCAAAGGGCAGGCCAGTAATTTGAGCCAATTCTGCGCGTCAGACGGAGCCGACGCCAACTAAACACGCCCTAGACTTCCTTGGTATCGAACACCCACACGACATCCCCCGCAAGCGTGGTGCACGATAACCTACGGCAATACGAAAGCGACTTCGCGTCAAGCGTCTTACCCAGGTTCAAAAAAAAAGGTAAACTGATCTGACCTAGATGACGCGAAGATGCCCTCGCCCCAGTCCTCAGGGGCACGTGATCGTACTTTAGACTTCGGCAGAGGACGGCGAACGGCGATAATAAAATAAGATGTCCGTGATGTGCCGACTACTGCTCCGTTAGCATCATAGCTGCCCAACTACCTCCCCGTTCTTGCGGTGCAGGCAGCCAGTACGGTGTTGGGTATCACTGACGAGTCCAGCTTCATCGCTCGCCAAAGAGCTCTAGCACACCTCATCATCTCTCTCTCTCTGCTATACGTCGCGGCGCCGAGGAGGGCGGCAATCTCCCTAACGGTGAACGAATATTAGTCATTGGGTACGGATAGCAGCCGGCCTCCCTCTTTGAGCAGCCGCTGTTGAACTTTTGCAGCACGCCTTCACAAACGCGGTCCACCTTCGTAGTCGCTTGACAGGCCTACTCTCGGCGATGTTGCGTGGGCTGAGGAGATGACATGCCCCCGCTACCACAAAACTCGCACCAACGCCTCAGCCAGTGGCTGGCTCATGCCCGCAATTCATCCGGATCCGCAACCCCCCCCCCCCCTTCTGAGAGCAACGTTGTTGTGAACTTTGAGAGGCGCCCGTTCCCGCCCTCCCCATCCGGGGGACAGGGGGGGGGGGGAGGAGGGGGGTAAGGGGAGGAGGAGGGGAGAGGAGGGGGAACCCTCGGCTTATGCGGGTACGCTGTAAGGCCCCCAGCTGGTGTAGTGTATCGCATCTAGGCGAGGTATTCAGAGATGGAGAGAGCAGAAAGTGAGGGACGGGAAAAGGCGCGATAGGCTGCATACCACTTTATCTCCCCCAAATCTACGTCGGTGCGAAATATGCGGCGCCGCCGTACAGACAACGGGGGTAGGCGGATGATGCGCAGATAGCCGACCCACAACGACGGCGCCCGGACCATCCCTGTGTAGTGAAGCGGCCTGAAGCAACGGAGGAAGACGCATGACATGAGTGGCGTGCAGGGGGGTCTCTGAAGGCCCTGATGCCGAGGTTGACAGACCTCCTCTCTTTGCGCATCTGGCCTGCGCCTGCACCTACATATCATCATGTCCTGTGCGCACGACAGACACCGTCGGCTCTGCCCTTGAGCGGCGCACTGGTATCATGGCATGGACTGCACCCCTTTGTCTGCCCTGTGCCCACCGCGCAGCGCGCCTCCAAGGAAGGTGCGGGCCAGGATGGGGGGAACCCCCTGTCACCCGCATATCCCGATGCAACGGCAGAGACAATTCGTCTTCAGCCCACACCGTGTAGACTTGGTGCAAATAGGGCGTACACGCTCTACTCGTATGTGTATACTTGTTGATTTGTTCGCGGTAGCGAGACATGGAATAAGATAACAGGTGTTAGTTGGATGTACCGCTGTGTCTGTGAGCGTGAATCGCAGGGAGATATAGGTAGATGAAGAACACTTAAAGCCAAAGAATAGTGAGACCGCAACCAAGTGGACACGCAAAAGTATGAGTTCACATGTAGCAAGGGCGTGACAGTGGTTTTGCGGTCTTGCTTGTCTCGCTCAGCCAGAGTTCTTCGCCTCGACCCCAATCACACGAGTTCTGCTCTCCATCTCGCGGACAACATAAGGCGAGGGGAGGGGTGTCGAGCTGATGCCCCAAAGCAGTTTAGCTCTGCCGCCTGAGCAGACTCACATCGACACATACACCCCCAATTAGAGAGTACTACTGCCTGCCAGGATGCTCTTCACGGATTCGTAGGTCGCCATCATTATTGCGCCTGAGGGGGCCGTGTAGAGAATTCTCGGCACGACGCCAGAGAACACGGCGCGAATTCCACGCTGTCGGATCAACTGAGTCAACGTGTGACGGAAACCCAGTCCGTGGCCCAGCTGCAGATGTGTCTTGACAGTGTCGAATGGGAATGAGACAACTGCAGCGCACGCTCCCGCCACGAAGCCGGCGGCCATAAAGTCCACCATCATCTCGCTTTCGGGATGGCGAGTACCGCCATGCCCGCGGAAAGCCAGGAAGCCCTCATAGGCAACCCAGTAAGCGGAGAAGTGAGGAATATTCATTACCACCGTTGTTGGCAAGGAGGTGAAGAGAGCCCCAACTCCCTCGCTCTCAACGATTCGCCTGGCGCACACCACCGAGTTAGTGAAGCGGCGCTGTTTATCCATTTGCATCCGTTGTTTCACAACGTCAAACGGTGTAGAGACGGTGTCGTGGGCGACCGTGGAACACGACGCCGCGGCGGCGATGCAAACACTGCTGTCATCACCAAAGAGACGCTTGGAGGCCTCATACACGCCGAAGTACGCGCCGTGCGCTGGAATGGCTGATACAAGTACCGGCACGCATCCGCGATAAAGGTGCGTTAGACGCTCGTGGCTCCACAAGTGCCTCACAACCTGTCGGATACTCCGCACCTGCCCGCCCTGCATCCGCGTCTTGATGGTGTCGCAGGGAAACATGACAAAGTGCTCTGCAAAGCCAGCGATTCCGCCGGCTGCCACCTCCTCGAATGAGAATTGAAGCCCCTCATGTTGGACCTTGGAGGTGGTAGGGAATGTGGTGTCAGACATGCACCTCAATGCGTTCGACTACGCTGCCACGCTAGGACAAGCAGATAAACACGAGCAACCTACTGCTGCCACTCACGCTGTTGAGAGCGTCGAGGGAGGGGGGGGGGTATGGCGCAAACCGCGCGCGCGTTCCAGACACCGTGGTGGTGATTATGGGGGTTGCCGCCGAGTTGCCGTAGAGAAGTGCAGAACACGCAAAAACAAGAGCATATCAAAGGAAGAGGGGGAGAGGTAGAGGGCAGTTTGAGACAGAAAACAGCGCGCTTGCACATTCGCTCTTCCGATTGCCTAAAGCCTTCAGCCAGGGAGGAGGCGCTTGCGATGAGTAAAGATGTGAAATATGAGGCGGTCATGCGTAAGCCTGGTCGGACTGTCACTTGGTCGCCTCTACAAACAGCGCGACATGCAACGAAGTGGTGAAAAGTGAAGCGCACGCACGCACAGACCTAGACGCGCCATATGTTGCCTTTCAATTACCAAGACACAAGGCGTGCTCGCAGATTAGCGCCTCCGCGCCACTGTCAGAACTCAAGAAAGCGTTCACGGGATCTTCCAGTAGGGGTTTGGCCATACCGCGATCTATGCCGAGGAGGACACACGACCGTGCTCAACCCACATGTCAGTAAGGAGGGAAACAAGCTTGCGTGAAGGAATGAAGCCTGAGACACGAGAACCTCCGCGCGTGTTGGACGTGAGATGGAGACCGACAATGTGCTCACCAAAGATGTCCACGACCGGCGCACCACTGGATCCGGTGGTGCTCACAGTGCCGCGCGCGACGCAGTTTTCCTCCTCGCTCTCCACAACCACGCCTGGGGACACTATGGCATCGTGCGGTGGTTTGGGAGATAACCACACCGTCGTGACGCGGGCCCCCACCGCGGGCAGATATCCCCGCAGTGCGGTGTATGCTGTAACCTCTTCGCAGAGCCAGAACACAGCAACGTCATAAGTGCTATCCTTTACCGCGTATTCAACCGCCGCCCAGTGCCCTGGCCGGGTCAGCACGCTAAAGTCACCGACATCGTCACGGACCGCATTGTAGTGGTGCCCCGCCGTCATGACAATCGACGGAGCGATGGCGACGCAGCTCCCGAGAAACGAGTCTCTCCAGTAAAGGGCGCGAATGGATCGAGTGAGGAGCGGTGAGGGTTGCGCAACCGACGGCACCGCAACGAGTCCGTGTGGTTTCATTGCCTTCCCCTTTCCCTTCTTTTTGATAATGCATACGCCCCACTCCTACAAGACTAGGTGTTGGTGAATAACTTTTCGTGTTGAGGGTGATGGCAGCCGTCACTTGCTCAGCTAAAGGGCAAGCCGGTGAGTGTGTACAAAAGGGGGGGGGTGTGCGAAAATGGCACAGCAGCTGAAACTGTCGGTGAACTTTACGGAGTGTTTCGCATGTTTCGCGCTACGTTGCGTTTGTATGAGGGAGGGAGGGAGTGGGGAGGGGTGCCTGCGCACCTGTTCCGCTGTGGTTTACATGAGCATAGAGAACGCGCAGAGAGCATCGGGTAGCGGAGGAGAGACACAAAGTTTCGTCAAGTAGTTCGCTGCAGATGATCCAGTGCCCCCTCCTCCCCCCCCCCTCCTCAGCGGAACCCTCTCTGCACATTGGGGAGCTAAAATGCACGGAGGCAGTAGGAGTAGTACTGTGAGCCCATTATTGGTCGACTGCAAAGCGATCCCAGAGATTGCCAGCGTCACTGACGTCCAGTTGCATGGGCGCTATCGCACAAAGTGTAGGGGAAAAGAGCCAGCAAGTATCCCCTTTCCGACAACTCCCCGACAAAGGGTGAATCTCATGATGCTTGGAGGGAGGGGAGGAAGGGTATCGCCAGAGTTCGCATATGTATCGCACGACAGACAGCATCTCCGAGAGAAGCAAACAACCGCGCGCGTCCCAGTTAAACCGTGCATGCTTGTCTATGCCTATTTGTGTGCCCTATTCGAGCAATGGAAAATAAGGTGGTGGGGTTGAAGAGTGCAGAGGCAGAGAGAACAACATAAAAACAACACACCACCACCGCCATCCCCCGTGCCAAGGGCAAAGGAGCTACACATTGAAGGAGGCAAAAAGTAATACAATGTGGAAATCGAGGAAAAAACCAGATGAGCCCGCTGTACATGTGACAACCTCATCGGGGTGGGGGAGAGTACCAAACAAGGAGAAAACAGAAAGTAAACCAAGGAGCGTGACGTCAGCGTCGTTTCAGCTTCGTGTCTTTTGCCCAGTCCTTCATCAGCGTCAGCATGCTCGAAAACTGCTGTGCTACTGAGGGGTCATCAGCATGACGCTGCAAACTTGCGTCGATCAGCTTCATCACCTCGAACAGGGAATCGGCCGGCTCCTCGTTCGCAAAGACCTGCTGAAATACCCCAATACACGACCCCTTCTTCCCTTCCACATACTCGGGGTCGCCGTCAAGTCGCTCCAATACGTCAAACGCTTTGGCTGCGTAGTAAAAGGCGCTGGTGCGGTAGCAGTCGTTAGCGAGAAGTCGCAAGATGCCAATGGATTCGCCCATCTCCTTTTTGAGGTATATATCCCACGCCATCTTTGGGTGCTTGTTCATTATGTGCGACCGTACCAGCCAGCTTGTGTAGCTAAACTCCGACTTGATCTTCTCAGAGCTGATCGCCATCAAGCTCTGCGCGGCCTCCGCGTAATCGCCAGTTCCGGCGCACGCAATGCCGTAGAGGTACAAAAAAGTGTCATCCTTGCTGAAATACGGCTTAATTGAACGCAGGTAGATGAGCACGTTGGGAAAGTCGCGCGTCAGAAAGAAATACGATGCCATGCACTGTCGGCCAGGGATCGTATCACGGTCACTTGCCGAGGAGCCCACATAGTTGAAGATTTCTTTGCACACATTGATGTGGTCCTGCGAATCCGTATTTTGACCCATATACGCATTGACAATGGCCTTCAAGATGTACTCCTGCGTTGTGAGGGGCTCGATATCGACCATCAGCCTGTAGGCATCGTCGATGCACTCATGTCGCAGGTGGTAGATGACTAGGTTCAGTCGCGCTTCTGGAATGCCGACATCCATGATTGACGGTAAAACCTGCAGGGCGCCCTCGCCGTTGTTGAAAACCACCAAGTTATGCTTTACAATGTCGGTCTCGACGTAGTATGTGGTGCGCTGAAGGTCGATCAGTAGCTTCAGTTCGCTCTTCGCCGCCCTGTTGTTGAAGAGTCGATAGTGGTTCGCAGCCTTGAGGTTGATGGCTACAGCGCTGTTGGTGTACGTCTGTAAATACACGTTCAGCACGCTGACGCTCACCTCGTAGTAGTCCAGTTTAAAGTAGCACATCGCCACGTACACGTTGAGTGCCTTGTACTCCCTTGTCTGGGCAAGAATAGGTTTATAGGCCTCGATGGCCTCTGTGTAGTGGTTTCGGATGTACTGCGCCGCGGCCAGCGAGAGCTGATCTTCGATCGTGTCCTGCAATTTCCCATGGTACTTCATAAGTTTTTCTTCGTTATGCGTCTTTTGCGCAATGTGCAGCATCAGCCGTGTCTGAAGGGGACACTCAGGGCCGCGTAAGGCGCACTCCTCCGCCTCCTGAAACGAGCCGTTCATGTAGTAGCAGCAGCCAAGGTATGTATGGTTGATCGACGAAGAGTTTTCCAGAGCGAGAATCTCCTTGTAAACCTCAATGGCCTTGTCCATATCATTCGCGTGGAAGGCGCTGTAAGCCAGCCATTCGTTTATCGAAAGATCGCCGAGGCTTTGTCCACTTGTTTTGTAAAACTCTAAGATAGTGGTCGCCTTCGAGAAATCGCGCGCCTGCAATGCATCCTCGATTTGCTCTCGTGGTGTTTGTTTCGGTGGCAGCGCTTTTCGGCCACTTGGCGCGCTGCTGCCTTTGCGAACAACGCGGCCACTCGAAGTAATCATTGGGCTTTGCTTGCTGTTCTTGCAACGTAATGTGCCCTGGTCAATGTAGGACGCCGATAATAGCCGGAGAGGCTGTATATATATATATATATATGTGTGTGTGCTATGCTTTCTCTTCGCCAGTTGTATAGCCGCACAATGGCGCGCTTTTCTGTCTGTCAGTCGGAGTGTTAGGATGGTGTGTAGAGGCGCAGAAATGCGGTGGCAGACCTACCGTGGGGGGAGGAGGGGGGGGGCGTACTGAGGAAAAAAAGAGGTAGCCGAACACGTCGAGACAGAGAAGAAAAGCACAGTCGGAGTGGTGACGAGAATAAATTGAATTTTGAAGGGAAACAAAGGCATCCTATAGTGAATGCACCTGCACCTCACTACGTATTGCACACCGTTCCGAGAACAGGGTCAGCGTGTGGCCCCGTGAGGGAGCCGAGTTGGCGTATTCTTCGGTTTAAGCCATAGGGGAACTGTGTCCCGCAGCGGAGAGCGGCCGTGGAAAAAAAAAAATCAACGCACAGAGGATTCTCGTAGTGACGCTGCATTCGCTATTGCGAGGTAGGGGCGGGGGGCTGAAAGCGGTAGGAAACCGTACCGGGTGCCCCTATGCGGACACAGAAAGATACAGGGGAGAGGGAACCTCTTAGGTGATCCATGCCTGCGCAGCGGCGGCGGCTCTGGGAATCAATTGAAAGCTCGGTTGGGTTCAGAGAGATGAAAAACCAAGAATACCACAGCCACAACGCGTGTACATGGCTACTAATCAGGGCAGGTTTTTCCGGCTTGCGAGGCGATCACGAATTTGACCTTCACTGTAGCCTTGCATTTGTCCAACGCAAAAGTAGATGGCGAAGGGGAAAAGCAGCAATCCACAATAGCGCCCAATGACTTCGTGGTCGCGCACGTTCCGTAGCTGCATCCGAGCTCGAGTGAGCTCAAAACGCGCTCTCGCGCGATGCTTCAATACACTGAGTACTTTCATGGCCACCCCACGTCACTCAACAAACGGGCGGTGGGTGCCGGAGAATCCCTCCCTGAAAAGATGACGCTTTCACACTCGCACACGCGTCAAAGCGACAACATCCACAGCAGGGAATAAAAGACGAGCTGTGGGAGGTCTGAGTTTTTTGGGGGAAAAAAAAGGCGAAGGGGGGGGGGGGCGGAAGAGCGGTGAGTGGGGTGGACGGCGCCACGTGACAGAACAGCGCCAGCCGCCATCAGCAGCAGTTCTTTTCCAAAGGAAAGAAGAAGAGCTATGACGAAAAGAGTATGGTGATCACCAATGATGAGAGACGACGGTTTCGGCCCTCCGCTACCCTGCCCTTTTCATATCCCTTCCCAGACTCTTCCCCATCACTCAGGATGTGACCAACGAGTACTTTATGCCTTCAGGCGCCTCTTGAACGTATCCTGTGGAGTGTGAGGAATTCACAACACCGAAAGAAAAAGAGTAACCACCATCCGTGGGGGAGGAGGAGGAGGAGGGGAAGGGAGAGGGAGGCGTGTGTGCGCCCATGGGGAAATACGGCTGAGGCGTTGATAATATTACTAATCAAGTCAACATCAATTAGCAGAGAAGCAGACGGACTGATGAACTCATAGGTCAACAGCAGCTGCTGCAGCACAACTGTGTGTGTGCGTGCGTCGGCTCCCTCTCTGAAAAGGTCTGAAAGGGTGTCCAAGGGAGCTAAAAAGAAAAAAAAAGACATATGCGTATATATGTATGCATCACTCTACCAAAACGGCCCGTCGCATAGAGCAAAGTCCCTACTCAACCACGCCGTCATCTGGCGTCTACGACCTGCATACGCACACAGCCTTCAGGGCCATACTCCTCGTAGTCGCTGGCGTCAACGCACATACTCTTAAAAACGTTTAGCTGCGAGAGGATGATTCCACCGCTGACTGGGGCATGTGTAACGTCCTTCAGGTGCAACTGCGTGGGAAAGTGGCGGCAAAGTGTGTGTGACACAGCGGTTGTGAGCACCTCATTGACACCGCTGATCAGTGATCCGCCTCCCAGCTGCAACCACGAAGTAGAGTCGGGGAAACCAATCGAGTGTTTCTGGTAAATGGTGCGCAGGGTGTCTGGGACAGAGGATGTGGTGGAATATAAAAGCGCACGGGTGGCTCTGCGAAGCTCACTCATCTTCAGATCCTCAGAAGGGATCACATATCCGTCTGGCAGCGTCAGCTCCGGCACCACCTCGTCCCGCTCCTTCAGAGAGCAGCAGTGCATCTTGACCAGGTCGAGTGTCTTGTCTGCTATGTCTCCGCGCAGGAGTCTGTGCAACTCCCCGTCGAGGCTTCGAGTACCGACAGAAGAGAGCCGCGCAGACACGGCCGTTTGCACGGTGCCCTTGTGTACCGAAGTGAACTGCACCCCAGCGTAGCCGATGTCCACCACGACACCAGAAGTTTCCCCCGCTGCATAGAGCCCCGCGCACGCCGTGTAGTGAAGGCAGACTTTTTTGCACCCGAACTGCTCGAAGCACGAGTACAGGAGCCTCGCCTTCGACTTCTGTGAGTGGAAGGTGTCTAGCAACAACATGAGCGTCAGGTCCTCGTCAGCACACAATTCTCCAGAGAGCAGCAGAGGTACGCTCTGTCGAAACCGCTCATCGTCGGTCACGTATGCGTTGCATTCACTAGGGCGCTCTTTGATATGCACATCCACGGCCTTCCGGCTCCGCTTCGAGACACCAGCATATTTGAGGGTGTGATGCCCACAATCCATAATGTACGTCGCCTCCATTCTCACTAACTCCAGAAAGCAGGGCTTGATTCTCTGTGATAGCGCTGTTGCGGCGTGGATTCGGGGAGCAGGCAAAAGGCCGAGGTGCAGTAGAGGGTCGGGAAAGAGAGCAGGAAACACCCCGATAAAGCTGGACAGGTAGGGTCGGCCAAGTATAGCAGTGCAGGCAACACCACTTCCACTCAGCCGCCTCTTTGCCCTGACTGTGCAAGAAAGCGTTTCGTCGTTTGGACGGATGCGTTGCTGCCCGACGCACCGCGCAACCCACAGGAGAAATGGAATTTGGCGATTAGACTACGCCACCTATACAATGTGAGGCGCAGGGCCGGCAGATATCAGGAAAACAGGGCGGAAGGGATTCAAGGACAGGGAGGAAGGGGCATCGCTTCCAGTAATTGCGATGACAGTCATTTCAGCGAGCGTGATGCACACTTCAAGAGAATCACCTTGCGGTAACCCGACACAACAGTGTAGAACAAGAATGACAAGATGGAAACAGGAGTGGGGAGGGATGGCGAGACCGCCCATCAAGACACAGGAGCGCAGACACCCCCGCCCAAGTGTGCGCTCTCACTGCCTCGACTCGAGACTTGAGTGCGCCGAAGAGGCGCAACAGACGCTATCGCTTCCTGTCACCCTGGCTTCATCATCCTTCCATCCTTTACTATTTGCTGCGGAACCGCGAGTGTTGTATGCTCGTGTGTTCACGCCGGTATCAACGTTGTGGTTCTCTACACCAGGTCCCTTCCCCTCCGGTAAAAAAAAAACAAGAGAGACGTACCGTGGTGGAAGTGGTGGTGGTGGTGGTGGAGGGGGGGGGGGAGAGGAAGTTCCGCGTACGTGAACACGAACTCAACAAACGCATGGAGCAGAGTTCATCCTCAAACACCAGTCGTGCCCCCGCATGAAAAGTAGAGCAGGAGGAATACTGCACCACCCAAAGCGGGGGGAGAGAGCAGAGACGACGAGACAGGCATGCGACGCCCCCCCCTCCCCCGCCAAAGGAATCACAGACACGCACAGACGCACAGCAGCGCACAGAAAGAAGTGAAAGAGCACAACCACCATCTGAAATGAGCGCGCCTATATGAGACATGGCTAAAATAAAATCAACTGTAGTGCCGCTGCTGGTGCGCCATGGGTGCGACCCTGCGCTGCACACACGAGCAATCCTGACACAGCGCAAAGATCCGATAGGTGAGAACAGCGGAAGAGAGCAGCAGCAGTACTTGGCCACCGCCTAGACGCCGACAGTAGTTTGGCGAATACCTTCAATCATATACTTGAGTCGGAGAATATACTCCTTTGTGGTTGGCACACGCCCCTCGCGGAGAAAAGAGCGGTCTATGGCATTCATAGCATCCTGCATGATAGAGCGGTATTGCTGAACTGACAGAAGATCGGTCACACGGTACGGGGCGACTGAGGCAAGGGGCAATTGCGTAGAGGATACTGCGGCGCCAGTTGAGAGAAACGGGACTCCCCCCTGATCCCCGGATCGCACATCACCCTTCTCTTTGTCAGGACTGCCCTTGTAAGTGTCAGGTTGCTGCTCCTGCTGGTGATGCGCCGTTGCCAGCTCAGGGCCTATGGGAACATCCTCTGGGTAGAGGTAAGGGCTCTCCCAGTCCATCTTGGGTGTACGCCATGGATATACATGGTCCGCTGGGTACGTCTTCTTCGCATAGGCTGGGTACTCCTCCGAGGACCTTTCGCAGTTGTCGAGTATCATGCGTGCACCCTTGGTCATGGCCATATTGATGACACTATGGGGAATGAAGCCGCACAGGTCGCTTTGAGTAACGTAGATTAGCTGGGTGCCGGTCTCGCCAGGAATAGGGCGGATGTAAAATCCAGTGAAGATGGAGCGGGCTCTGACGAAGCCTTTTCTCTCAGGACAATCGGGATGTGGCTCAGAGTGGTTGAAGATGATGTACTCACCATTTGTGAACTCCATCCAAGAGCGCATGTTGCAGAAGTCGCGGTTGCTGAGCGGCCACGGAAACTTCGCAGCATAGTACCCGATGTCGTTGTGGCTATCTAGTCGTGCAACGTTGTACCCCTCCAGCATGTTTGTATCCCACGTAGCTCGGTACTGAGCATCGTGCAATTGATCGAATAACACCTGCGGGGGCACGTTCTTCATTATGCGCGTTGCCCTAACTATATTCAGGTTGGTGGAGGAGTCTCCCGGGGGCTTCGACTCCACCTTCAGTACGCTGTCAGAGTAATGTGTCGTCCACGATGCATCTGCAGACAAAGCTAGGTCGCGGAAAGCGCGGAAGTGGGGAAGTGTCATGAGAACATAGCGGTGACCCTTGCATTCCGCATATCGCTCCTCATGGGGCTTCATTGGTCAGGGCAGCAGCAGTACTCGCAGCGGCGCCCCGGCAACAAATCGCTCCTTCTTCGTTTTTTTATATGCGCACCTCTGCTCAACGTTTGGCGGTGACGACAAAAAAAAAGGTGGAAAGGCAAGAGAACGTCAAAAGAAAAAAAGGTGAGGAGAACAAAATTGTAAAGATTGCATGTGGTGCGTGAGAAAACAGGTGATGAACTACGACATCAATCCCGTGTGTGCGCATTCGTGCTTAGGAAGACGAGTGGAGTGCTAAGAGAGAGATGGCCTGTTTTCACTGCGTCGACGAGGGCAGGTAGACTGCCGCCTTCTTCCATCCTCCACCGGACCACATGTCCCTTTTGAGCGAGTCGTGCTGTGGTTGATACGCTGCACGAAAGCGAAGGACAAAACGAGCTGGTAGATGAGGAGGATAACAAACACGTCAAGTCCCCCACAGCGCCCGAGGCCATGGCGGGCATGTACGTCGAAGCGATACTTTGCAGTCCTGCGCACACAGCACTAGAGCAACTCTGCCCAGTCACCTTTGTATTCCATTACGACCAGACCAGGCATTTCTCCGAGACGCAAACATGAAGAGACCAGCACGACTATCTCCAATTCACGCAAAGGCTCGCCTTGATTTCTTTGATTGTGAATGCATCTTGAAAGATACAAGTGTCGGAGAACACAAGCTCAGCACCGCCACGGCGAAGAATCGTGTACGATGCGAAACAAAAGCATTCGAACACTTCCATGTCTCGCTACCGCGAACAAATCAACAAGTATACACATACGAGTAGAGCGTGTACGCCCTATTTGCACCAAGTCTACACGGTGTGGGCTGAAGACGAATTGTCTCTGCCGTTGCATCGGGATATGCGGGTGACAGGGGGTTCCCCCCATCCTGGCCCGCACCTTCCTTGGAGGCGCGCTGCGCGGTGGGCACAGGGCAGACAAAGGGGTGCAGTCCATGCCATGATACCAGTGCGCCGCTCAAGGGCAGAGCCGACGGTGTCTGTCGTGCGCACAGGACATGATGATATGTAGGTGCAGGCGCAGGCCAGATGCGCAAAGAGAGGAGGTCTGTCAACCTCGGCATCAGGGCCTTCAGAGACCCCCCTGCACGCCACTCATGTCATGCGTCTTCCTCCGTTGCTTCAGGCCGCTTCACTACACAGGGATGGTCCGGGCGCCGTCGTTGTGGGTCGGCTATCTGCGCATCATCCGCCTACCCCCGTTGTCTGTACGGCGGCGCCGCATATTTCGCACCGACGTAGATTTGGGGGAGATAAAGTGGTATGCAGCCTATCGCGCCTTTTCCCGTCCCTCACTTTCTGCTCTCTCCATCTCTGAATACCTCGCCTAGATGCGATACACTACACCAGCTGGGGGCCTTACAGCGTACCCGCATAAGCCGAGGGTTCCCCCTCCTCTCCCCTCCTCCTCCCCTTACCCCCCTCCTCCCCCCCCCCCTGTCCCCCGGATGGGGAGGGCGGGAACGGGCGCCTCTCAAATTTCACAACAACGTTGCTCTCAGAAAGAGGGGGGAAGGGGGTGATCAGGGGAGGGTCCAAGAGAGGAGCAAAGATTGCTGACAGACAATCAGCAGAACAAATGGAGGGGAGCACATAACGGACCGGGTCGCTGTAGCTCATAGCATGCACGGACATACTCAGAGCACTGATGCAAATGCGGCGCCTGACAATGTGGGCAAACCTCAAGAGAGGCGAAGAGGCGTGTGTCCCTCTCTAGGTGAAATCTCTTGAATGAATGCCCTGGACTCTGCGGAGACGAGATCATCGCCGCTTCGGTCTGTGTCAAATTTGGAAATTTCGCTTCGAATGGCGTCGATGCGGCGTTGCAGGTCCAGCAGACGTTGGTTGCGGAGCAGCCTCTGTGGCAAAGTAGCCTGTACAACCTGGAATGCACTGGGACGGCGAGCAGGATCGTCGAACAGCATAGACTCAATCAAGGCAGTGAACGCTGGGGAGTAGCATTCGCGTTGCCTAGCATTGACCCCTGGGGGGTCTTCCGTTGGCGTCTTCATCATTGCCTCACAACTCTTTCCGAGGGCGTAAACATCTGCAGGAGGGCCAACAACATCGCGCAGGCTTTTCAGCTGTTCCGGGCTCATGTAGCGCCGGTCACCGTCCTCATCGTTGAGTCCTAGAAAGTGTTCGCCCGTCAACGAGTCTTTGCCGTTGAGGGGGCGTGCCAGACCGAAATCACACAGCTTAAAGATGAACATATCCGTGTCAACTTGACTCCTCAAAATATTATCTGGCTTCACATCCAGGTGCACCACACCATGGGAGTGCAACTCGTAGAGCGCTATAGATATTTGATGGAGCATGGATGTGAGCACCGTCTCACTCACCGGACGCGGAAGAGATGCCATGGAGTCTTGGAGCTTCTCGAGTCGCACAAAGACAGCCTGGTCCTCTACCCACCCGTCAAAGTAGCGGACAATGTGTCTGTGAGGAAAGGAGCTCAGAGCATACATTTCCTGGAGTTGCTGCTGCAGATTTGACTCGCCATAAATGGGGCGCTTCGTCTGCTTAACAGCGTATTCGAGGTTGTCGAGGTCGTGCCGGTAGCACTTCACAACACCGAACGATCCCTCCGCCACATCGCTCACCTCACTCATTTCGTTCGTTAGGCGACTAATAGGCACAGTGGTGAGTTGCGCGCCATGCGCCCGACCTCCATCGTCTATGTCATATGCGTCCATTTCAGCACCCTACTACTATATCGACGGCGGTCTCTGCCAACTGTGGTGGCGGCGTGCACACCTCACGACTCACTTGGTGCTTCTCCCTCCTCCTCCTTTACTCCCAGCCGCCTTTGCTGTGCGGCCGCCACCACCGCTGCCCACCAAGAGTCGCTTCGTGGAGAGCCGATAGATTGAGGAGAGAGGAGAAGTCAAGGCTAGCAATGCACGCCCACAGACACAACGAGAAATCCTCCTACAATGTTATCGGTGCAGATGCGCGCATGTGGGGGTATGTATGTCTTTGTGAGTGAGTGTGTGCGTGCACTGTACCCCTGAACAGTACGATACACGACGCGGGTATGTGCAGGTAACCGGGTGATCTGCTGAAATGGTGGAAGGGGAAGAAAAACGATACAGCAGACGCGAGTGATTGTCCGCGGTTTTAGGTACGCGCGTGGGAGGAGTGCCGGTGTGTGCACTACTTGTGACAGGCCAACTAAGAGTAAAGGGATGGCCGGATGTGCGGCAAGCCTACACGACCGTCGGGGTTCTTTGTCTGCCGAGTGTGCGGAACCAAAGTACACAGACGAGGGATGAAGGCACTTCTGCGCTTAGAAGCTCTGCAGACACACACACACACACACACGCAGACTTACACACAGAAAAGTAGGGAGGAGAGCGCGACGGCGCCGAGAAAAAGAGTAGAAGTCTTTCCTTAAAGAAGAGAAGGGAAGAGAGGAACGGCCTCGATCAGAGCCACCTGTTGCAGTGACAACTAAGGGTTGTGCAGCTCTGCCGCTTGCACTAACAGTTCTCCCCACATCGGGACAGAGCCACACCTGTTCACATGTGATCCAGTACCCTTGCCAAGGCCCATCGAACCCATGAAAACCTTCTCATGCTTCCCTCGCCAAAGTAGTCGAGAAACAGATGAGTGAAATGACGCAAAGCAGGCACAGGCTGGGAGAACCCGAAAAGGGAGAGCTGCATCTCGCATACGCAACATGGCGCACACAGAAGAGGAAGCAAACAGATAACGTGTACCGGAGAGCTCCATTCATGAAAAAATGAGCCGTTCAACTGAAGAAGTAATAAACAGTCAAAAAGGGCGCACCACGAGAGATGTAGGCTTTCCCTATAATCTACATCAGATCGCCTGTGTACCGGCGAATTGCTAAGAATTCATGGGGACCTTACCTACCCTGAAACATGCACCGCTGCCGTACTGGCCTCGACGTCTGTTGTACCGCTAATTCGGTTCTCTGCGAGATGTACAACGCAGTCAGCCAACACGTGAAGGGAGCCTTCAAATGTGTTCCCAATGCATGAGCCGCGACCGCCCTTTGAGGCAAAGAAGCAGAGGATCCCACACCAACCCACGGTGTTACTGCGAATGATCGGACTGCTACCGTCCGTGACGTAGAGACCGAACTTGTGAACGTGCTCGATCGTGTTCTGCTCGCAGAGCCCCGCCGCAGCCTTTTCAAAGTAGATGCCAAAGGCGCAGTCGTGGATGCGGTTCCCACGGAGCACGGGCTGACTGCCCTTGACGTGGAGTGCGTTCACACGGCACTGGAAAATATCTGTCTGCGAAACCTCTCCAGACGAACCAGCCATAAAGTAAACGCCGTCACCGCCGCCGATGCAGTGGTGCACGCGACTGTTGCGCACGGTCGCTGTGGCCCCAGGGTGGATGCGGATACCATCAGCACCGTGGTGGATATCGCACTTGTCGAGGATGGCATGCCCTTTGCGCACATCTACCATACCACGAATGTCCAGACCATCTAGCGTCACGTTCGCCGAGATAATCACAGTGCCGATCACAGTGGCAGGCGGGGTATCGGAGTCCTCATCATCTACCGTTGCCGGAGGTGCCGTGATCGTAACGTTGAAGGAGAGGTGAACCGTCTCCTCCAGAATACCGGTAGAGAGAACAATCGAATCACCTGGCGTCGCGAGCTCCAGCGCCGCAGCCAGTGTGTCGGCGTGGGCGCCCGCCTGGATTCCGACAACTATGGTCTCCGATGGCATGGAAGAGTCTCAAAAGGCGCAGGGTGTAAACGCAGAAAGAGCAAGCAATGCGAGTGTGCAAAGTGCAGCACACACACACACTTATATACACGTGTGCTGGGTGGGGGAAGGGGACAAAGCCGAGGAGAGGTGGGGATTCGGGAGAAACGGCTTCGCGTGGAAAAAAAAAAGAGGGGAGGGTATGAGGAAGTCAAAGACACAGCACACGAGAGATTCCGCGGCTGTTTTTTTTTTTTTTGGGGGGGGGGTTGTCCCTGAACGCCGAGGCGCAGTGACATTTGATGCGGCAGTGATGTGTAGGGGAGAATTACAGGTAAATGAAGGGGGGGGGTCGGCGAGAGAGAGAGGCCGAGGTGAGTGTGTGTGTGTAAGGAGGATTACCGAAGCAGGGAAGGCCAGCGCTTAATTGAGCAATCATCCGAAACGACTGCAGCTCAACTACGCGGCAGACACGCAACAACGGCCAACGTACTAGAGAGGGCAACTACCAGGCGCCATGGCAGTTTCCCTTGGTGTGTCAACTCCATACGCTCCTCACCAGAGGGGTGTGCAGTGCATCCCTAATCACGCCCTCGCGACGCCTACGCAATGGAACGAACACGACAAGAAGCCGCTCCTGACGCTAATAAATGTTTTTTCCCCTGCCCTGCCGCGGAAGCGGCGGTCGCAAAGTTTTAAAAGGCAAACCTAGATTATGGAAGATGTATGACGACCAAACAACAGTGTTGACGCACGCACCCGGATACATTGCTACGCATACACGCATGTGTAGACAAGCAAAGATCAAAGAAAACACGCACAGAGGATTCGAGGCTGCCAGCGACAAGCTTCCGCCTCACAAGTCCCACTCCGCCGCCGCCGCGTCGTCGTCTGCGGTCAGCGGTTTCAGGGAACGCTGGCGACACGAAAAGACCATCACGTCGGCTACCATCGCATCTCCCTCATTGGTTGGCGCCCGGCGTGATATGTGAAGCTCAACGATATGATACATATCTCCTGCACCCCCCTCCAACTCGACTGGTCCCCAGCCCTCCGCGTTTAGATCTGTCTTGAAGGACCTCCACGCGTGTCGCACCTCTTGTCCACCCTCAGCCACCAGGACCGCCTCCACCTCGTGACGGTTGCCCTGACCCCTGCGCCACCTCATCGCAAAGCGGTCGAAAAATGATGTGGCCAACAGCGGCACGTGAGGCGCTTTCGGCAACACCGCCAAGCAGAGATGGACACGCAGTCTGAAGGCATACCAGCTAAGGCTGCCATGGGCAGGGTAAAGAAGATAGAGGCCACTGCTCGCGAGCGACATGTGATATGCGAGAGAGTAAACCCCGTTGTTGTTGAGCACCCTCAGAAGGCCACTGGCAGAGGCGAAAAGAGAAGCGGCAGGCACCTTGTACCCAACCACAATGTCGCTGGAGCTGCCTACAATGCAGTGCTCCTTGAGGCACGTTGCAGCGCGAATCGATGAAGCCCGCACGACAAAGGTGCCGTCTCCCTCAGGGCGCGGCGCGCTCAGATTCTCGTAAGGTATGCGCAAATGGGTGGATGCCTGCCGCTTGGTACTCGCCACCGCAGACGCCAATTTGACCACTACGGATATCCGTCGATTCGTCACGCATGACATGAGCTGGTGAACAACGTACGAGTCGGTGAACACAAAGTCAGGTGGCGGCCGGCAATTCGACTGAATAAAGCGGAGAAGGTGTTCATACTCGACTCGAAGGCGCGACATCGGCGTTGTGGTGGTGTCCTGTGATGATGCAGGAGGACTAAGGAGGTGCAACGAAAGCAGCGACAGCCAGCCCCGTTGAAGACAGAGACGCGCGAACGAGCTCACAAACGCCATGTCGCGCACGCAGCTCTGCGGAAGCGGCACGGGAAAGGCGGTGGTGGCCGTTGGCTCATCCACAACGTCTGCACAGTTCACAATCGCCTGCACGAGGGCGTGCCAGAATATCACCTCAGTCGGACGCTGCTCGACTATCGTGCGCACGAGATCCCAGCGGCCGTGCTGGGCAAAGATGGGCACAGCCAACCTCTGCTGATGGTAGTGTGTCAAGAGGGCTGCCGATGCCCCGGCATGCACACAGCGCAATATAATCTGAGTGGTGTCGCAGGCAAGCCTCCTCTGTGACGCAGCAGCGAGCGCTGTGTCCCAAGGGGCGAGCGTCGGCATCGACGTGAGCAACCTAGAGACGAGGGACGATGCTGTTGGTGGGAAAGCATCTCTCAAGAGCAGAAAGACACGCAATGCCTCTTGCCACCGTTTCGCCTGCAGTAACACGTGTAGTGTGTCGGTGCACGCCATGGTCATCAACTGATCCTCGATTGTGTCGCGTGGCGGATGTGCACTGGCAAGGAGATCCAGCACCTCCATTGCGTGCCACCATCTCCCACTCCGCTGCATTACGTGGCTTAGCGACGCTGCGACAGAGATATTGGCGGTTGCGTCTGATGCGTTGTACTCTTGCAGGAAGCTCCAAAATTGTTTCGACTTGCCAGCATCGCTGAGTAGCCGCAAAGTTTCTGGAAGATACACACGCCAGTGGGGATTGGCCGCTTCGACCTGCTGCATTGTGAAGGAAAGGGCTGTTCTCCAGTTGAGGTGAGGGTTTCCAGTGAGCAGGTCGCCGTGTTGCTCTTGGGTTTTTGCAGCCGTATCAGCCGAGTGGTGGCGCAGCAACGTCCGCATGGCAACGTAGGGCTGCACACCAGACATCCACGCAAGCACCCCAACCGTGGTGGCAAAGCCGTCTCTCGTTTTACCGTATGCACTCAGTGACGAGCAGTGTAGGGCTGTGCCCAGCACAGTGACCGCCCGCCCTGCGCTCGGGTGATCCGGGAAGCAGCGCACAAGGATATCTGCCACACGAGAGGAGAGCTGAAATACGGTGTAGCCGTGGTACCGCTGCTCTTTGGTTAAGGCATGGCGTAGCAGCCTTTCAAGAGTTGCAACATCGCGGTCACTTTCAGCGTGTGTGGCCATCGCCAACAGCCAACGTGGCGGCAAGAAGGCCAGCGACTGTGACGACGATTCCGCTGTGGCCACGTTAAACTCCTCAAAGAGGAGCGGGAGCCAGCGAGGAAGCTTCGTTTTCAGCGCGCAGAGCGCCTTTTTGACTGATATGTCGCTGTGGTGATGCAACCAATCCAGCGACCATGCCAGCACTTCCATTGCGTGTGCGATTGGTGCCCGCCTAGATTTATCTGAACCGCTGATAACACGCTTCGCCTCCTCCAGGGAGTCAGCAAGGAGAGTCCACCAGCGGACGGAAACCCCTTCACCCGAATAGCAGGCGCACATCGCATGCACAGTCAGGAGGCGGAGACAGCCACTAAGCTCTGTCTCATTGCACAACCCGCGAGAGTACTCAGGATGGCTCGCAGCCTGTGAGCACACATGGCAGCCAAGCTGCGCCTGGTCAGAGAGAAGGAGCGCGCTCGCCGTGTCGGCTGCTGCGGTGACGTCATGCGTCGGCAGGTGCGACCACAACGCGAGCGCGTCTCTCCAGAGGCTACGCACAGTGGTCGACCGGCGCCTCGGTGATGACGCGAGCAGTCGTTCAAGGCCCTTTAGGGTCTCTCTGCAGAGCCGCGCTGGCGCCTGCCCCGGGTGGATGTAGGTGTGTGTCTGAAAGCGCTCCAGGAGCGCTTGGAACCTATTCCACTCTTCATCGGCGGGTGCAGTGCTGCACGACGGTTGCGATGCCGGTATCGCCCCCCTCACTTCTGTCGATTCTGCACGACCGTAGAGCTCGAAAAATGTTGAAGAGCGTCGGCACGCGGAGAAGCGAAAAGCGAGCCGGGCCTTCGAGATCCACATGCGGGCTCCTAATTTGTGGGTGACCAGATTGCGATGATGGGAGAGACGAGTACGTATGCCTACATCAAGGAGGGGTAGGAGACGCATCAGTTGAGCGCCAAGGGCATCGAGAGCATAAAGGACAGGCGTCACAAAAAAAAAAAAAGCTACGGGCAGCGCCGAAGCTGGCAATGGGATTGAGGTGGGGGGTCTCGCGCAGCGGTTCATCTCACCATGGCACAAGACGCACCCAAGTCAACTGGGGCCATCGTTTGCTGCTGATTGAGCCGCAACCCGCTAGCTTCACACACACACAAAGGCGACAGCACGCACGGGCGCAGGTCCGCGGTCACTGCGAACAACGGTTGATACTTCGAACTCGCCTACAATGTTCAAGATTGCTTCGATCAACATCATCTTTGACAACGTCTCTCATATATGAAGTGCAGTCAGACGCATGACCGGTATTTTCTTAACCCGTAACGTACCTCCAAACGAGTCTTCTCTTGAACACACACAGCGATTTGGAGAACAAAAATTACGCACTCCAACTTAAGCACAAGAAATCTTCAGGGGCTGGGGCGCAACCTAAAACAAACGTTCGTCGGGTGGCGTATAACTTGGGCCGCAGCCCGCAGCAACTTCATAGATGCCAAGATTAGGGGGGGAAGCTCAAGAGAGAGACGGCAGAAGCACAAGTTGTTCTGCCGCCCAAATATCAGACGAAGTGGAGGGGAGGAGGGGGGGGGCCACACCACCATTTCGTTCTCACTGTTGGTGTGCCTCCCCCCCCCCATCTCTCCCCCGGCACACACATCGCTGCCTCAACGCGATCAAGACGTCATCCACTCGCCGGAGAGACTTCAACGGCGCCTGAAAGCCAGAAACAGTTGAAAAAGGGGTACACCAAAACATAAAAGCGCCAAAAGGGGGAGGCGCGAGGAAAGTGGTTGGGACGGTTAATCTGGACCACTCTGCAATGGAAAAGCGTGGGAAAGGGGGAATCAGCTCCCCAGAGAGTGGGAACGCAACAAAGACAGACTGCGAGGAAGAAACGCAAGGACAAACACGAGCAACACCTGCAAGAAAACGGTGCGGGATGCACTAAGATGAGCTGGTGTCGGTGGCAGCGGTCGCCATGCCTCTCTGCCCTTCACTCTGTGACGACAAGGACGGAAAGCCGCTGGTGACGCTGTTGCACTGTTGTGGCGGCGGCAAAAGCGATGCATCCGTTTTAGTGGCTCCAGAGGGGTACGTTACCGAAGCAGCAGCGTACTGCGATGGCACGGAGACACCTGCAGGACAGAAGGGGTCGCCAGGGGGTAACCTAATGTTGGGCATCAGCGGCATCACAGTGTGTTCGACAGCCACGGTACTCGAGACGGGTACGGGCGCAGGCACCATCGGTGGCACCGGTCCTGCGCTGTTTGTCGATGGTGTTTCCATGAACGGGGGGGGAGACATCGCAGGTTCGACAGTGCTTGAGTGAGGTGGAGGAGGTGCAGCCGCGGCAGGAGTGTACGAGGGAGTCGCCCCTTGTGTTGCCAACTTGGTGGTCTGCTGCCCATTGAAGGGAGGAGGCATCGCCGCAGCGGAGGCGGTCACAGCTGCGGTCATGTAAGGTGGGTAATTATATGGCATTGGCATGTACACCATCGGCTGGGCAGTGGCACCATAGGGTGATACGTACGGGTGAGGTGGGAGCGTGGTGTTGGGGTTCGCGGCATGTGGGAGTGGCATCATACCAGGCATCCACCCCTGTGGAGAACCGGCACCAAGCTGCGGCGGCATGGGGAATCCCATCGATGTGGCACCGGGGGGGAGAGCACACATGGAAGGATACTGCCCGTAGTAGGGCATCGGCGGCGGCGGTGGTGGTGGTGGCGGCGGCGCTGCTGCGCCATCCTCACCGCTTGTGTAGCTGGGGGCACTCGCGCCAAGAGTGAAAGAGCCAGACTTTGAGCCCTTGGCTGACGCATCCATCTTTGAGGGCGCCACGGGCGTCTTGTCAGCTCTTCGATTCGATGAATCCATTGAAAGCGGGGAGATGGTAAACTAAGAGGGGGCAGCGAGCCGGCGCAAAAGTGGGCTAAGGCACTGCGCAGATGCGGGTGCACATAACACACACGCAGCTGCAGTGCGAACGCAGAAAAACACGAATGTGGTGATCCCTGGCGGAAGATCAAACAAGTCAATCACCGCACCGCATTTTTTTTTCCACCAGAGAGAGAAGAAGCGATGAAACGAATGCGGAAAGTGCGAGCAAAAAGAGTCACGCGTTCATCGTGAGAGGCAATGCGATAAGGGGAAGACGACACTCACGAGCACAAGGACGCGGTGGGCATAAGGTTGTGTGAAAACGCATAGAGAGAGACAGAGCGCTGCACACGCCGACGCCATGTCGTGGAGATGTGGCTGTGTTTACAGGAGACTAGTCGAACAGCAAAACAACAACGGGAAAGGAGTGTAACGGACGTGGCAAAAAACGCGAAGAGGGAATGCTATACAGTTCCACTGTCTTCATCCCTTCCCAGCGCAGCCTCGCCCATGCCAGTGTTCTCTTGGACCGGGGGAGGGGGGTATTGAGCAGACCCTGATGATGGTTGTGACTTTTTTATTGCGCCACCACACTCGCAGCTCTCTCCAATATAGGACTCTCACGATAAGAGGATGAGTAAAGAGTGGGGCGGGGGCGAGGGCGAGGGCGGGGGGGAGGGCAACGCCGCAACCCCTCCTCGGGCCCCACGCTTTCCATTAGCGGGTGCGCGTTTGACTTGACGTCACCTAAATCGGAGACCCCACAAAGTCGAGATGTGAAAGTGACAGCCGCGCACCGTGAAAAGGCAAGGTCCTTACACAATTGCCATATATTGAAGGCATACATTGCACCTACCTCACTTCTCTGGGGAAGGTGTCCAAAAAAGCTCTCTCCCTTCACCCCTCCTCTTTTGACTTGACTCACAGTTGTTGCACATCGGATACATACACCTATTAATCTGTGTTAACTTAGGCGCTCCTGTTGTTTTCACGTATTTTGCAACGCCGAGTTCAACTTCTCCAGCGCGCTTTCCAACTTCACCCGCGTCACGCAAGACGGTGATACACAATCGGGTGGTGGAATATTCGTGACCCGCTCAGCCGCTGCACAACCCGTCAACTCGGTGACAGAGCCGGAAGAACATAGATCAGTGGCCCGCTCACGGCGCAACGCTTCTTCCCGGTGTTCAACGCGTCTCTCACGACAGGACACGAGTTGTCGACGCCGGTTCACCCTGTCGGCGATGGCGGCGAGCTGAGCAGAGAAGCCAGACGCAATCGCCTCTCTCCCCTCCAACGCCGCCATCATCCTCTCCACTTCCGCCGCCCTCCGCCCTACCTCCGACTCGCACTCAAGGACGGCCGTGGCAGCACGCAGGAGTTCTTCTTCGACTGTTGACAACGGAGTCACTTCCCCTTCGTCACGTCCAGAGCCCGAATAAGTCCCAACCCTCTCCTCAGCGGTCTCCCTCTCCCCTAGCCGCTTCTCCCGAGCTGTCACAGCGGTCGTCGCCTTCCGCAGGCGATAAATGGCCTGATCGACAGCTCTTTTCTGTTCCTCCAGTGCGGCCTCGCGAACGCCCAGGGCCTCCACGCAGGGCTCGACAACCTCGTTGCTTGTCGGCTCCGTCGCGTTTCTGTATTGTATAGGCGCTGGGAACGCGCGTGTCGTCTCTCGCAGCGCCGCACAATAGTGTGCGTGCACCGCGCGCAGGTTCCGCATTGGCGAATCAATGACAGGAAACAGCTGGTGCACAAGGTCAAATAGCGGAAAGACAAACGTCTCCAGAAAGAACAGCTGACCTCTCTCGAAGCTCGCGCTCCTGCTGCCCCCGGGGCTCAGCGGTAGTCCACGTGCCGCCTCTTCGTCACCCTGCGCGCACATTTCCTCTACAACACCCACCCACTTCTGTGACACTACCAAGCCGCGGGACTGCGCTCCAAGATCGGCGGCATGCAAGAAGATTGAAAGCACCTGCTGCCGATCCGCGGCAGCCGCGAGGTCGTACGTCTTGCCGTGCTGGAGAGGGCGCGACCATTGCTCCATCAATGACGCGTGTCGCCCCATGAAGGTGCAACCAATGAGCGCCGCAACGAGGCCGTGAAATTGCAAGGCCTCTTCGTCGCTCATGTCGCCACTCGTGAAGTCCAGCTCCGGCCTGGCGAGAAGCTGAAAGGCGGTAGCCGTGTGCATCTGTTCCAGGACCTGTAGCCCGTTGTAGTGTAAGTACGTGGCGTCGAAAGTGTTTCTGAGGAACGCCTCGGAGCGGCCGGGGTGCCGGAGATCGTGCACAGCAGCAGCGAAGACCACCGCGCGCTTCTCCACTGTCGTCATGTGACCCAGCAAACTGGGACAATTGCACATCAGTGCGTACACACCCTGCATCACGTCCGCCGCGTGGACTCTGTTGTGGTAGGGGTTGGCGCGGTAGTTCGCCTGCACCGTTACCAGCAGGCACGCCCACCGGTGCAGTGAGGCCTCGTCGGGGAAGAGGAACAAGTCAAGCGCGATCTGGTGACCGATGCGCACGAGAACGTCTGCTTCACCGCCTCGCTGTGCCTCGGCAACCGTATCAAATTCCCAGTTAGCCAGCCCAGACACAGCCTCGATCGCGTGCACATCCACACCGTCAACACACGGAAACCTCAAATCCTCGATGATAGTCGGCTGGCCCCATCTCGACTTGGTTGCATCAGCGGCATCCCTCCCCGGAACGGTGCCTGACGCTGAGGCGACAGCTGCCACCTCAGACGCCCGTTGATCCTCCGCCGCCTCGACCGCATCACGCAGTGTACTCAGCGATGCCTGAAATGCAAGCTGCCCCTCCTCATACGCCATCTTTGTCTCGGAGAGATGAGCACGAAGGCTATCCAGTTTTGCCCGCAGCACTATGGCAGCCTCGCGGCACCTGCACTGCAACTTCACTACAAGTCGCTCTTTTCCCACCAGGCCTGCACGGCGCCCTGCACTCGCCTCCCCGTGGCCGACAGCCCTTTCCTGAAGTTCCCATTTTGTGAGAGACCCCGATGTAAATGGAGGGGCGGTCTGGGGTCTACGTACACTGTTGCGTTGAAAATGTAGGTCTCCTTCTACTGCACGTGAGATCTTCTCTGGGAAGTGCTGCGTGTCCCTGTTGGATGCAGCAAGCCGTTTGTTTAGAGTATCGAGCTCGCGCTCCACCTCTGTGGTGCTGCCAGTCGCGGTGTCTTCCGCGGGCCTTTTCGTGCTTCCTAGGTGATACTCGTATCGCTCGTCTTTTTGTGCTAGGGCAGTGGCAGCTTTTTCGAGTTGCTCTCTGAGGAGCTGCAGTTCCTTGCTGTGTTGCGCGTCTGAACTAATTCGGCATCGCTCGGCCGCATGCAGAGCTTCTGCGTTACGGTCGTAGTCCTTCTGGAGTTGTGTGTTGGCGTTCGTCACAGATTGCAGCTGGTCAGTCAGTTCCTTGATTTTTCTCTCGCTGTGGGCCTTCATGGCCTGCATTGACGCACGCAGCTTGTTCACCTCTTCTGAACTTTGTGCTGACAAGTCCTCTGCCTGCCGCACGGCGGATCTCAGCTTTTCTGCCAGCAGCTCCCAATCTGCCTTTGCCTTTGCGTAACCCTGGACCTGTGCTACCATGACCTCGTTAGTCTGAGCAGCACCTTCTGCTCTTTCCTCAGCCTCCTTGAGCCGTCGCTTCATAGCTGTGCACTCCATCATTGCCTCCTGAACCTGCACTCTCAGCTTCTCAGCTGATTCTGTAGCGGCACCAGGCGAGGCGTCACTCCTTGTGAGCTCCGCTTTCAATTCTGCAATGCGGGCGTCTTTGACAGCGAGGAGATCGACGAGGCGGTCGTTCTCCTCGCGAAGTTGACAGGCACCTGATTTGGTGGAGTGGAGTTCCCCCTCGAGAGCGTTCAGCTTCGCCTCCAGCGCTGCCATCGAAGTCGAAAGAGGCACGGTTTCGGCACTCGCGTCTACTTGGTCGGAATTCCCTTGACGCTGATGCTGAGAAGAAAGCCAGTTTTGAATTTTCTGTGTGCATCCGAGGCACACAGGCGTGGGCTTAGCCATCGGAGCGAGGATGCACTGACCTGGCAGACATTTAGTGCAGAAGAGTTGCCCGCAGCACGGACAGTTGTCCTTGGAGTTAAAAAAGCTAAATCGCTTGCCGCACGCCGCACATTCCTCTGCAGATTTCACCCACTGCGTGGTGGGCACCGGGTACCCTGGCATGAGAGACATGGGCACACGCTGCGCACGATTGGCACGAAGTGGTGAAAAAAGAGAGAAAATGGGTAAGTGAATGATGAGATAAACCCACCAAGTGAAATCAACGCCAGTATAAGGGGCGTCGACGAAGGGGGGGAGGGGGAGGGGGAACGGGTGCTCTTAGACTTAGGCACTTACTGAAGAAACGTAAAAATAAATGGGTTTCTGTTGTAAGTTGTGCATGTGAAGATCGACTTTTTTTTTAGTTGTATGCGTCCCGGTGTGTGCAGAACGGAAGAAAGGGGGGGAGGGAGGGGGGCAAGGGGGGGGGGGGATTTTTCCTCGCTGGCACCGTTTTATGTGTATAGAATCACCCCCCTCCGTTCTGTTGTATCCCGAACGAGCCTTGAGTTACGTGTGCATGCAGAGAAGTGCTGCAGAGACGCTGGCCGTGGTCAGCAATGAAAAAAGGCACGGAGAGAGAGAGCAGTGGGCATCATGGATTCAGTGGAATTCCAGGGCAAGCGCAGCAAAGACCGTGATCCCAACACAGAGAAATGCTTGACTGCGACAAGTTAAGCCAGGTGCGAAACCATGCGCGTTCTTCTTGGAGTACTTGTCACGAGATGAGTCCGTCTTGCACAATTTCCAAATCACTTTGATTGGTGGGTAGGTGCTCTCCGACTCCTTCGAAATTTCCGTCACTGATCCCTGCACACGCAACAAAAAGGTGGCGGTCGTTTCAGTGAAGGTGCGTGACGAAGAGGGCACTCGAGGACATGAGCGGGGTGGGTGGGGGGTGAGGGGGGTGGACCTTTTTTTGTGATTCGCTGGCTTGCTGACTCCACCAATGACCGTTAAAATCCGCTTAGCGGGTCATGGGCAGAGGTGGGGGAGTGAGGCGCAGAAAAAATGAGCGAAAGAGTTGCTCACACTCACAGTGCAGCATGCAAAGACAGACGTGCGATCCTCATCTCCTCTGCCGCAGAGAACGAGGAGGGGTGTTCTCAGGTGAGATTTCCTTTGCGGCTACCTTAAACTCTCATCGCCTTTCGCTACAGGACTTGATGTGGCTCAACAGCGACGGCCTCAGCACACGCCCTTTGATTGATTTCACTACTCCGTGCATCGAACTCACATCTTTTTCGACCCTTGAATGGAAGGCACCAGCTACTACACGGGGGGGGGGGGGCGAGAGAAGGTGTTCGCTGAAGGCCGAATTGTTACCGGAGGTGGACGTCGCACCTTAGGGCAGGGAGTGTAGTGAAGTGGATACAAAAGTCCGATGGCACCAAAATCGAGCCCATGTTGGGTGATACGACGGGCTGCGCCTCTGAAGATTCGCTGTTGCGCGCCGCCTCGTCGTCTCTACGCCGTCATTTTTCGTTACCCTTTGTAAGCGCCCAATGTCACTGCAAGCGTGTGTGCCGTCAGCGTACTCAGGGCAGACCAGCCGCTGCTCTGCCGGCGTTGACCTCTCCCCTCCCCTCCACGCCCCGCCCCGCCCTTCCCTACCGGCTGCTTGCCCCACTCTTGTGTCTCTACGATGTGGCTCAAGTGCCTCCATGGGTAGGGGACCAGCGAGTACTTCTCGCCAGTTCAAGAAGAAAAACGGCTCCCTCCTCCAAAGGTGTTTGCTTGAGATAGGCGCTCTGAAAGAAGCCACTCCTGGTGGTGGTGGTGGTGGTGGTATTGGCGGAGGGGGGAGGGCCTCGATTATAACTTTGGTGGCTCGACGCAACCATGACTTGGAGACGCGGCTGCACACTCTAGAGAGTAGGGTCTGCCAAGTCAAAATGATAGTGTCTCTCCAGGCTTGACAAAATGTCTTCTTGAGTTCCTGCTCCCTTGCTCGGTGCGACAAGAATGTGTGTCACCACACGTAAAAAGGGTTTCCTTGGGCATAGCGGGCGTAGATGCCTTCGGTAGGAAAGGCTCTAGGCAGGTTGTCACCGCCGTCGCATCCCCTGCCACATTACAGGGAAGAGATAATCGAAGACGTTGGCAGTAATGAGCCCGTCCGAGAAAAAAAAAAACTCCCCGCACCACGATTGTTACGTGAATGTACCGCTACAAATTGGCAAGCCCAACCACATCACAGGGGAACTGAAGATGTACAACATAATACACCCTGACAAGGGGTGCAGAAACCCACACTTCCCGAGACACACAACGTCGTGTCTGGGCGCCTCCTAGACGTCCTACAAGACCAACCCGACTGCAGAGCAAATCGGAAAGTGCAGCGTCATAGACCCATTCACCTGCCTGCGGAGAGCGCGTGCTGATTGTACCGCTAAAATAAAGCGCTTTATCCAAACAAAGCGTCGAAATGTGCGAGAGGTGCTGCGGGGCAAAACATTTCCATTTCCACTTTGAGAGTCTCACCTGTGCGCACATCATCAGCCAGACAGCCCACGAGAAAAAAAAAATGCACTCTGAGAAGCGAGCAGTACCCCCATCCGGTTACGTGCTGCTCTGTTAGCGACACAGTGTCTGTGCACTTCTTCTCCTTCCTCCCCCCCCCCTCCCAGCGACGGTGTGCTGCTGCAAGAAGAGGAGGAGGAGTTCTCGGAAGGGACTCCCTCTCACTCACCCTTGCGCGCCGCCACCAAAGCAACAATCGATACACACTGTGGCATCTCCTCTCTTCACACGGCTACTTTTTGACTTTCGACTATTGACTGTGCTGATTTTTGTTTGTCGGAGTGAGCAATCCGACTTCAAACGAAGGCCGGGAGAGAAAGGGGTGGGGTGCGTTGGCTGTGAGAGCAAGTCTCAAACAGCGTGTCTCAAGACAGAGGACTCAGCGTCCACCCCTGTAAGAAGTCTGCCTCAGCTGTTTGTGGGCCGCGCTCGTTGTGGACAGGGACGCCACAGGCCCACACTCACCGATATTATTTTCTACGGAAGTTGCGGGGCATATGTGGCGCGAATCGAAAGAAGAAGCCGTTCCGTGTGGTTCGCCGCAACCGCGAGCTGTGTGAGTGCAGCAAGAAGAAGCACCCCTGAGTTTCCCCCACTCGATGAGAGGGGAAAACTGGAAGAGGGGCAGCTCAGACTGGCGATGGCGTGCGAGACAGAAACGGAGGCGCCTATCGGGGAGCGCAGACGTCCTCAAACAGCTCCACTGCGACGTTTGTGTGATGATCGCGAATGCTGAAGTCCGGTTTTGACTGATTGTCAAGCGCAGTTCGTCGTGCCGGCGGCCTCACCCTTCGAGTCCATTGCAAATGGCATCCTCACCAGACCCCCCACCCCAAACAAAAAAAAAGGGAGTCTCACTGACCAGAGCGTGCGCCGTTCAGTAGAGACAGGTGAGCAGATGCTTCTCCAACTTTGTGCGAGGGTGAGCGCCCTAGAATACTCTCTCCCTGACCTGTCATGGTTCATGAATGCAACCCCCGCAGTAGATTTCGCCTTGTACCTTTGAGTTGGGCAAAGCTCTGAGGTGTGCCGCGCGGTAGCGCCCGGACACGACTCGGGCAATTCGCTGGTGTGTGGCACATGGAGGTCTCCAAAGATTGTTCTAGCCGCTTTCGGAATACCCCCTCCCGTCGAGGTGACGTCCAGCAGGGCGCTGAATAACCTCGCATCAATGATGACAGCCTTCCTAAATTTTGTTTGTTCTTTTTACTCCGGCGACGGCGTCCTTGAAAATAGAGCTTAGTTCAACATGTGTGTTCGGGAACGGGGGATTCAGAAGCTGTGCACGAATCGCGAAGTGGATGAGCGCATGCGCAACAGTAAAGAAGAAGCCCACAACAACTGTTCAGGACAAACCGTCCATGTCACCAGAGAAGGCCATTTCACTTTTTGTGAGGGTCAGGGGGCTTGGATGTATGAGGCAGTAATGGAAGATTGAGAGGGGCTCGGAGAAGGAGGTAGGGGGAGGAGGAGGGGGGGGGGGCAAGGAACAGGAAGGGGAGCAGTAGAGCAAAAGCAAGCCTCCCTCCCTCGAGAAAAAAGAGAGTGGCAGGGCGCCTTCAGATATGCATTTTCCCAGTGAACAAGCATAGTAAGAAGATCGAAGATGCACCATGTGCAGTTAGCGGGCGATCCGAAACTCAGAGAACTCCTCCTCCGCTGGACGCTACTCAATTCTCTGGTGGATGACTAAAGAACCACTTCACCACCTCTTGAACACCCAAACTTGTTTACCTTTGCCAGCTTTTTGTTCAGTTAAGTGGCGACAGCAGAGCCTGAGAGGCGCACAAAGCGGCAGAGGAATACCGATCAGCAAGCAACCGCCTTGACTTGCACGCGCATACGTACGCTCCCCCCCCCCCTCCTCTCCCCAGCTCCGCCTCCCCGTCACGTTTATCAGCAGATGTGATTCCTTTAGCGCAGAGGGTGACAAAGAAAATGCGCAACAGTCTGTCAGAAAAGAAAACAGCACGTCCCAATCCTTCGTGAAAGGATAGACAGCAAGAAGGAAGTGGAGAGAGTAAACGGGAAAGGTGGACTGCATGCAACACACATCACACGTGTAGCTTGAAGAAAAAGAGTATATGAAGTAGAACACGAGTATCCCAATATAGGGAGATTGAGGGAAGGGAAAGGAGGGGGGGGAGAGGGATGCAGCTGGAAGCTTAGAGGGGGGGGGGCGTCGAAATTTGAGAAGAAGCGGGAAATGGCACGGGACGGGGGATTCCCCTTGTACCTTTGCACTTGTTGAGCACTGTACGATCGGTGTGACTCATCCCATGTAGTCCGGAAAGGTGAGAATTCCAACAGGCACAACGAGGAAACCACGTCGTCGCCCCCGTCTTCTCCTCATCGTAGGCCGTAGTTGAGGTACTTGTACTGCGAAAGGAGACTAGCAGCCTCATCTAAAGCCTCCAGTTCAATCTGTCTACCATTTGCCGCGTGGCGATCGATTACGGCGCTGATGTCCGCGAGAAACGAAGCGCGGCCTTCCGGTGCTGTCGCCCTTGGAACACTCGAGCCGTTGTGCAACTCAGACGCGCTGCGTTTTCCACTCAACGCGCTCCACGCCTCCAGGGCAGGGCCTCCCTGCAGTTCGATCACAACAGGCACGTCGTCCGTGCTTATTGAATTCTCTCCGAACATGGCTGAGTGAAGCCGCTGCACGTCGAGCTGCAGCTCCCGCATTGTAAAGCTGCAGAGAGAAGTATTCAAAACTTCTTCATCCTTCTGTGGTACGGCGCACCCTGTGGCTTTCGCCCGCGTGCACGGGGTGGCCGATGTGGAGGAGGACACTGCACTCCTAGAGCCCTTGGCTCTCTTGCCTGGTTTATCCGGCCTCGGCTTTGCAACAAACGATGGTGCTTTATGTGCCGCACCACTCGCAGGCCGTGAACCCTGTGAGGAGGCAGTGTGGCCCCTCGCTTTGGCAGAGGCTGGAATTTGGTGCAAAGTGCGCTGCAGCTCCACAAAGACGCTCAGCGCATTACCAGTGTGAATCCACTCGCCTGTTGCGCGTCCCTTGACGCCCTCCTTGGGGACGGGTGTGGTGCCTTCGGGCGGCGGCCACTTTTTTGTGTACTGCAGCTCTGGGCCGCTGAATTGCTGAAGGAGACGGCCGCTGGACGGCTTTTGAGAGGGGTGCGATGGGTGGCTAAGAGGGACTTCGAGATGCACATCGATAAGTTCCTGCGCGGTGGGACGGCGACTCGGGTCCCTGTCAAGCATCTGCCGCACGAGCCCCTCCAGTGAGCTCTCCACGCCATTGCTGAATGGCTCAATATCAGACTCCAGGATGAGCTGAATAAGTGCGAAAAGGTTGTCCGCTTCAAATGGACGGCGCAGAGTGCACATCTCATAAAAGACGATGCCCAGACTCCAGACATCGCTTCTCTCATCGTGCGCGTCATTGTTGCACACCTCTGGCGCAAAGTATAGAGGGGTGCCGATCATGCTTTGCACTTTGGCGTTTGGGTTCGACAGAATCGTGCAGACGCCAAAGTCGCCGAGCTTCAAATGATTCTTGGACGTCACGAAGATGTTGCTCGTCTTGATATCGCGATGAAGAATGCGAGTGGAGTGGATGTGGGCCAGCCCGCATAGCAGCTCAGCCATCCACTCCAAGAGCACATCGGTTGGAAAGGGACGCCCCTCGTAGCGCTGTCGTTCAATGAGATCCTCAAGTGTGCCGAACTCGCAGTACTCCATAACGATGTCAACGGAGTTCTCAACCCGGTCGATAAAACTTTCCCGAAACTTGACGATGTTTGGATGGTCAACATTGTCCATCACGACAATCTCTTGCTTGGCCCGAAGCTGCTCCTCATCACTCATATTGGCAAGCGACATTTTTTTCAGCACATAAGTGCGGTTGTTGGTCTTGTTCACCACACGGTACACGTCGCTTGTGGCCCCAGAGCCAAGATGCTCGAAGACCTTGTAGTCTCGCATGCGCTGCTCCGCTGCTGCAGTTTCCTTGGGCATTGGCGTAGAGTATATAAGAGTTCCGGTGTGAAGGTGCCCCTACTGGGGGGGGGGGGGGGGGGTACAAGCGCACACGTACTCGATCGATCGAAATAACAGTGTACCTGGGGAGGCAGGAGGGACAATTGGAGAGGTGCACAGTGAAAGCAAAGCGCCTTAGCGGTACACTAACCTCCGTTTAGCCGAAAAAAAAAAACGGACAACAATCATAGAAATAGAAAGAAGAAGCCAAAATGAAGAAAGAGGGGAAAAGCAGGCCACGGCAAAGTTTTCAGTGTGGTCGTGTGTGCAGACCAACCGACGCGCTCACCGGGGCTCACCAGTGCACCGAAAAAACGCTAAGAGACAAGGTGAAGAAAGTCAAGTGGGGAAGCACAGAAGTGTTCAAGCGCCAGCCACTCAAAAATACCGCAGGAGGTAGACCAACAGCTCATGTCACCGATCCTGAAGGGGCGATTTTTTTTCTCTCCAATCTAACGGGACTCGATTTGATGGCCGACAGTGGTCTATGCTGAAATGAAACGTGAGCCTCACGAATGCGAGGGGGGAGGGAGGGACGAGTCCGAGGATAATCCCTCGAACAGGCGCAGCCCTCTGCAACGGTACCCCTCACACACTCTCACAAGGCAATACGCGGCTAATTGAGTGAGGCAAGCACAAGAGGAAGGTAGCTGAGCTTGAACGGCTCAGTGCGGGGTGTGCAAAGCGGTACCGATATAGCCCCAAACAACGGGGAGCAGACAGGGGTGTGTGGGTGGGTTGAGGGGAGGGGGGGGGAGCGAAAATGTGATTGTGTGAAAGGGGGGAAAAAGACGACAAGACTCGGCGACAATTAAGTTAGCGGGGGAGATTAGGGTGAAAGCTCACGGAAAAGGGGAAAGGAAAAGTGAGCGGGGTGTTGTTGAACAGGCTTCGACTTGGAGAGATGAGTTGGAACACGTCAAGGCTGGGGTGGCGGCACATGACAGTGAAAGGACTGCACTTCATTCCGGGGCCGAAGAACCACAAAGGCCCTGGCGCCTGTGACCGTACAAATATGAAATTGACTGTGAGCACGCCCCTGTGTGTGTGTGTGTGTGTGTGTGTGTATCTTTGGACGCGACGAAAGACACACCGAGCGCTGTGGAATTGAAGTAAACGCGCACCTCCTCCTCCATGCAGCGAGCGCGGTGGCGTCAAAAACGTTTAGATGTGTATGACCACCCCCTCCCCCACATGGACATGTACCTACACAAACACACTTCCCAAACCACAGGGGCGAGAGGAAGGTGGCGTAATGAGCCGCTCAGTGTGTTCTTAGGTCAACACATTGGATTTGAGGAGGTCAGCGTACAACGAACGAAACTCCTCGGGTATGTGGCGACCGAACTCAGTAAAGAGACTGTGGTGGTAGGCGACGTCTGTGGCAAGGAAAACAGACCGCAATGGCACGAACAACCTTGTAAGCTCATCCGCGGCTGCAGATGGCGAAGTTCGCAGAAGTGGGCGAAGCGCCGCCAGCTGGGCCAAGACCATCTTGAAGCGATGGTACACCTCCACCGGCACGCGTGCCTTGAGAAATTCGCAGAACTCCTTTGACGTCGACCCGATCTTTAGCGACGCGTCTGGCTGCCCTCTCTGCACAGCGCTGAGCGCTCCCGCTGCGTCCTTTCTCCCCATCGAGTTCACCGTCACCACTGCTTCCGAAGATACGAGTCGCGGTATCGAAGAGGAAGCGCCAGCCCCGCCCGTCATTGGAGGTGGTTGAAACGGCAACGTTTCAAATGGCAACATCGGGGGCGCGACTGCATCGCTGCGTTCGCTAGCCTTGGCTACATGCACCTCCTCGAAACGACGCCGGCGTGCCTCGCGCACTTCCTCTTCGCGCTGACACGCCTGCGCATCTGCATACCGCTTGGCGAGCGTCGCGGATGATGGTAACTCCGTTGGAGCAGTAGCGCCGTCGGTGACCACCACATAGGGAATGGCAACCGACTCAGTCGCGCGGTGACGCCGGCTGCCGAAAAACTGCGCGACGGCGGCATAGGCGCCGCGGAACTCCGAAAAGACGCGCGTGCGCTGCCGCACCCACTCCGACACGCCACCCAGCAGTCCCTCAAAACGCTCGTCAGCGAGCAAAACGACGCCGTAGTCACCCTTGTGGCGGATCACGCGGCCGACGCACTGGTTGACAGCCCGCATCGCCTCGTTTCGATACCAGTCGTCGCCCGTGAAGGGCCTTCCATTCACCAGGGGTCGCTGGAGCGCAACCGACGTAATGTACTCACGTTTAAGGCGGACAAAGAGGTCGGTGTGGTTGGCATACGGAATACCCGTCACCATGACGCAGCGGCCGTGGTGGTCGGCAAAGTCAATGCCCTCGCTGATCTTTCCGCGGCACACCGCCAGAAGGATTGCACCGCGGTGAGGCGACATATCCACCTCTTTTTGGAAGCCCTGCACGATGGTTGGGAGGTCTTTGGAGTTGTCCGGCTCCACAAAGATAGGCTTCAGCTCCGACAAGAGGCCCCACGTCGTTTTGGTATCACCTGCCCGCCCACTCCCAGCCCGCCACAGCTCAACCACAGAATGCATCGCGGCATAGCTGGGGAAAAAAACGAGAGTGCCACCAGGTGTGTTACGAGTGATGTTGACCAGGCTCATGCCTAGCCCCACGCGGTAGTCCACGCTGCTGCGGAACGCAAAGCCGCCATTCAGTTTCTCGCCACTCGGTCCACGGCAAAGAATGCCACCAAGCACCTGATCCGGCTGGATTACATGGCTACCCTTGAGGCGTACCTGAAACTCCATGCCGAGTTCCGCCGCGAACTGGTCGAGAGGGGACAGCGTCCCGCTCGTTAGGAGGACCGAATGCAGCGTCGACACCACCCGCCGCATTAAGCGTGTATTATCCAGCTCCCAAAAACCGAGCGTGCGGATTGCCTTGGTGGCGACGAGCTGCTGTTGCAGGACAAACCGGGTGGAGTCCAGATCAGCGGGATCGAGGTCAAAGATAGACGTGAGAAACTCTTGCACCCGCACCATACTTGTCGCGGGCCGCTCGCTGTCCGCTAGAAGCGTCACGCACTTCCCCATGACCCCGGTCAGCCCCGACGCCGAGGTGACTCCATGCGACTGCGCCCCAAAGACCTCGCGAGTGATTAGGGCCTTCTCTAAGAAGGTGAACATATACGAGCCGTCTTGCACGACATCGCACTGTGTCGGTGCAGACGCTGTCGTCCTTTCCGCCATGGGCTCAGCGTAAAGACACGTCTCTAACCGACTCAGAAGAATCTTCAGCGAAGCCAACTCCTGCTCCTCCTCCTCTGCCACGTCGTCGTCTAGCTCCGCCTTCTTCGCAGTAAGGCGGTGCATTGCGATGGCCCGAGAGCAGTCGTGGATAGCAGTAGTGACATCCAAAGGCGACAGCGTCCTACAACCCGAGGTGCTGAGCACAGAGGGCAGGTTGTGCGCCTCGTCCACAATAAGAATGCATCCTGCCAGTTCAAAGGGAAGCTGCTTGTGTAAGGAGGGGTCGAGCACATAGTTGTATGGCATGAGCACGATGTCTGCATCCTTCGCCGCGTCACGCTCGTGGAAATACGGGCAAAACCCCATCCGCTTACCCTCTCGCACCAAGTCCTCCATGTCGTGCACCACGCAATCAGATGAAAGAAGGCTGGCGCCAGAGGGCGCCGCTTGTAAACCGCGGAAAAAGCGGCAGTTGCGCTCCGAGCGAAGCGCGCTGCACATGGAATGTTGCGCCTGCGACGACGGAAGACGCGTCACCTCGTTGTTCAAGCACATGTGCTCGCGCGAGCCCAGCACAGCCATGGTAAAGCGCTGCGCATAAGACGTGCGCTTCAACTCACGCACTACCTGTGTCAGCTGAGCGTGCGTTCGACTGCAGTAAACCACCTTTTGGGTCCGTGTTCCTCGTCCTTGCTGAGCTTGACCGCTTGTGTGCCGAAGAACTGCGCCCGGTGAGGTGGCCGCAAGCCAGCCCAGCGTGCTACACAGCAGACAAAGTGTCTTGCCAGTCCCTGTGGGGGACTCCAGTAACCCGTTGAAACCGTTTTGGAGGCACTCCACGACGCTTCGCATAAACTCCACCTGCGCTGGATACGGATCGAAGGGGAACGACACCAGAATGCCGCTCACATCTACATCAGTCCCCATCGTCGCGGCACAAGGGGGGGGGGGCGGAGGGAGAGGAGCGAGACAACACACAGCGTGAAAAAAAAAAGAAAGGGGCTACACGTCGTACAGCCCAGGTAGGCGTGAAGTGCAGCGGACAGTCACGAGGATTTGAGCCTGTCCCGAGAAAGCGCACAGAATCGATGCCGTTTCGGGCAGAGCGTGTGGATGCCAATGGCACGGCAAAACAATGGGAATGATGAGGTAAATAAATTGAACCAGACAGGCCGGCCACCACACTTGCGTTCCCCCCCTACTACTCTTCACGAAGCCCTCATAGACGCACGACGGGCGCTGACTCGCTATACCCGCATACCGACGCGTTCAGCAACAACAGAAAGCATAGGAGAGGAAGCACGGTTAGGAAATGAAAGAGAGGTCAAAGCGGACGTGGCCCACAAGGGAGGCAACGGCAACCATTGGCAGTGATGAATGGGTGGGGGAACACTACGGATGAGGCATAGGATGACCCCATGCGCAAGTCTATCACATTAGCAAAAAATGAAAGGCAAAAGAAAAACTTATCGCTAAAGGGCAAGCGCCTCCATCTCCTTCCCGGCCGGTGGGGGGGGGGGGGGAGGGGGGGAGGAGGGGTTTCTCGAGTGCGGCTACAGACCCGAGTCGCCAATGGAAGACGCACTCGGCATCAGTTAATCAGTGTTGTCTTTTCCAAAGATAGTAGAGAGGAGGGCCTAAAAAATGTGTACCAGCGAGGTATAAAAACGGGTGAGCGGGTCTCTCTTCAAGGCTCGCTGTGAAAAAGGGCGGAGGGGGAAGAGGGGAGGAGGGAGGAGGGGGTCAAATCAAACGCAACCTCTGAACAACAACAGGGAATAAGCAGCAGTAAGAGAGGCTGGAACTTTGGGAGTGGGAGACTTAGAGTAGAGCGGGGACACGAGGGTAAGGTGAGGGAAGGATGGGGAACAGACATGGGCGAGGAGGCAGAAGATGCACACCTGCCCCCCCCGGCCTTATTCATCACCCGCCCTCCCTCTCCTGGATCCGTACACCGGTCTCGGCCTTGGCATTTCTACTGCCCCCCCCCTCAGGACCCTCACACTTGCCAACGCTCTCTTCACGATACACGAAGCCTGTGAGGGTAAAGACCATCCAGCGTGCTCGCAGCAAGGGCAAAGCAGTTGAGGAGGACACATCGACAAGGAAAGGCATCGACGGCCCAAGTGTGACTTTTACTACTCCCCGTGAGACCATGAAAAAAAAATGCCCACTTCTGTAGGTGTTTGTGCTCAGAGGTCAAAATCTCGTCCGCTTGCGAGTGCCCACAATCGACTCCACGCCGAACACGTCCGAGTCACGCTCTCGCTTCAACTCCATCGCCTCGGATTTGACCACCGCGGGCGAGACAACATTGAGTTTAGATGGGATGGACGCGAACCCGCCAAATCCAGCCTCCAGGAGCACATCCAGTTTCTCGGCACGCGCCTTGACCGCCTCGCACCATCGCTGCTCAAGTGACTCCAGGCTTTCCGCATCGATGGTAGTGCTGTGCGACTGTGTTGCGGCGCCGGCTGCCGTACATCGCTGACGGAGCTGCAGCTGCCAGACCTCTAGGCGATCGTACAGGCTCGGAGCACCCTGCTGTGTCGCTTGCATTGCCATGGCGGCACAGTGGAGTAAAAAGGGTTGCGGATCTCGACTGTAGAAATACATGCACTTTTCTAGAGCATCCATGCAAGCAGTGCGGCACTCGACAAGGTCGTTGCTTGCCAACTCAACGAGTAGCTCCTGCGAAAGACGCTCGTGAAGAGAGTAGCGGCTCAGTTCGCGCAGAAGGCGACCCGCTTGCATCGAAGAGCGTGTCGCATTGATGCGGTTGCTTTTACGGTGTGCCTCTTCCTCATCCCCTGCGACCCCTGTTGTCTCGTCCGTCATGTCTCTGGTTGCACGCTTTGCGGCTTGTGGGTCGATGTCGCGAATGACAGTCAGTGTGTAGGCGTCAGTGATACGCGCGACAAAGTCGATGAGCTTCGATGACATGGCGACGTTGCGCTCGAGCACCACGCGGAATGCGGTGATGCCGCCCTCGCAGAGCTGCAACTGACGCTTCGGGTGGCTTGCGGCGTAGCTTCGAAAGAATGTCCCAAGGTATGCCATCATGTACGCGGCGGTGGAGCTTTCCTTCCTCGAGGCCATGGCACCGGTGTAATGAATAAGCAGCATCGCAACAACGTTTGGCACTACCTCGGCAGGGAGACGGTTACAACTCAGCAGCTTGCAGAAGCCGGAGGCCACTATGGTGTGCTTGGCCTCACTTCCCGGCTGCAGGTAAGACTGCAGTGTTGCCAAAAGACTCTTGCTGCCCACCTTGTGCACATCCTCCTCCGCCAACTCCTGCTCGTGATGGAGTCGGGCCTCAATCTCACTCTCTGTGTTGTACACCGTCCTCGCTTCGTTGGGAACTCGCCTCGCCACGTCAAAGAAGCGCAGGCCGTACTCGGTGATGAGATCAAAGATGACGCCAATAGCCGCGATGGGTAAGCACACGTGGGTCTCCGCGGCGTCGGCGGGGAAAGCGGTGGCATTCTCTTTGGAGTCGGCAAGGATCAGCGGCATGAATGTGTGAACACTCTCGGGGTTGATAAGGCACTGCAAGCAAAGCGACTGGGTTGCCGCCACACGCACCTTCTCATTGTCGAGGTGCCGGCCCATCTGAATGATGTGGTAGCAGAACGTCGGTATAGCATCACCACGTTGGGAATGCGAGAGGAACGCAAGAACGATGAGCTGCATGCGCAGCAGAAACTTCTCGTCCCTGTCCATTTCCTCCTTGAGCTCCGTGTAAGACTCCTCCGCCAGCTCGCCCGCACGCCACAGCACCCTGCGCCTCACCAGCTCCTGCTGCCGCTCACGGCTCTTGCGACCAATCGCTTCAACGTCATCGAACCCCAAGGCGTGCCTCTGAGGCAGTCGTAGACTGCGAAAGAGTGAGTCGAGTGCAGATGTAATTGTCTTCGTGGCCTCCTCAGGCGTGCGAGCCGTGAGTGACTTCAGAGCACGCACCGCGACATCCACAAAAAGCGACGGGTCTTCGTCAGGGACAACCTTCAAAATAAAATTGATGAGACGAAGCAGCGATGCGCGGGTGGTGTTGTCGGCGTGTGCCAAGTAGGCGTTATCGTCGTAAATATCAAACACAGAGAGCAGAATGCGCAGCATATTGTCAGCGTCCTCGACGCTGCGAAACTTGACTGTCTTGGGCTCGGAATCAGGGCGCGCGTAGGCGTACACAGTGTCCTGGAGAACGGCGCTAAACTGCTCCAGCGGCGGCAGAAGCTGCGTCTCGTCCTCGCCTACTGTGTCGCACGACACGCGACAGTCTGCCTTCCATAAGAGAAGACCTCCTGTGTTGATGTCATCCAGCTTCAAAGGAAAATGTGTGTTCGGCTTGCGCTTCTGCGCGTATGTGAGCAGCTCCGCACTGATGCGCTCGTACGGAGACAGCGACGGCAGCACGTACCCACATGCAATGCTGTTCATAAAGTCTTCACAGACATCCTTACAGTCGCGGTGTACCCAGCAGTTGGTCATCGCGGCCCGGCACGCGATGACAACGGATGCGTTGGCGTCGTCAAGCCCGGCGGCGAGGAGTTCTGGCATCTTTGTCCCTTTGGCGCTGGCGTAGGCGGTAATGTAGCGCCAGGGGAAGCGACCTAGCGCATCCCAGGCTTCCGCCCGTACGCGGGCCACAACGTCGCGGACGCAGCGAACCATACCGTGAAAGTACCCCTCAAGGAACTCCTTTCGGGGCGCAATAGCATGCAGAATCTGCTTGCGCACATCCGCGTTGGTATCACAGCAGAGCAGCGCAATGAGCTGCTGTGTCACGTCGCAGTCCTTCTTGCCGGACTGAAAGGCGGCCACGCTGGCGACCGCCTTTGCACGAACGTGCGGGCACTTATCATGTGCTCGCTGCTTTAGCAGCTCCGCAGCCTCCTGGTAGAAATCCTGCCGCTCCTCCGACGCATTGCTTTGGTCCACCGTCTTGAGCAGGGCCTCAAAAGTGGATACAACCGCCAGGCGCACAGTCTTGTCCATCGCGTTGTGATAAGCTGATACGCCCTTGAGAAGCTCAATCGCCAACTGGTCCGACTCAAAGGACTCCCGGAACGCCTTACAGAGTTCCGTGAGGAAAGCGTAGTGTCTGCGCATTGCCTCGGGAGCGATCTGAGTCACTTGCTTCAAGATCAGAAGCACCACAGCACACACATCGTCGCACAGCTGCGGCGCGCTCCGCTCGCCGAGACTAAGGAGCTCCTTCTTATACTTCTGTGTGTGGGCGGCGCTCTGGTGCACCTGCTGAAAGATGCGCCCAACCTCCTCGAACGTGTCTGTCGAGGAGAGAGCAGCTGCCTTCTTGCGTGAACCCATTAGGACCGCCAGTGAAACAACGCGTGGCTTCGGTTATATGCCACAACACCAAAAAAAAAACAGCAAAAGAAAAACGCGGGCAAAAATAGAGGTCCAGCGAACTGCCACAGTACTTCGCAGTATTGAATGAGCAACGGATGAGGTGCACGATGTTAGCGGGTGCCCGCCGCCTTGACACCTCGAGGCTATGTAATCCTCTTTCTATTGGGGATGTTTCTAACTCGAATCTATAACGGATGCGCGGGTGTGGACACACCCCGTATGGGGACGTGGGTGCGATGTGCGTGCTGTCTCGATTCACCTCTTGAAAGGCGCGATGTGGTAGCAGATAAAGGCGGAGGAAGCACCGCTTTCGTATCTCCGCTTTCAAGTACACGGAAAAAAAAAAGAGCCGACGCCCTCGCACACGTGCTGAGGAAAGAGAGAAGCGGGGGAGTAGAGAGAAGCAACAGCAACGGAAACGCACAAGGCCGGCGTAGGTCGGGCACAAGGCGTGCCGCCACGCGTAGGAGGTCTGCGTCCTTGTGGGTCGATGTGGTCAAGTATAGGTAAAAGGGCAACACTGCTCCTCCCCCCGGATATGCACACCAATGCACTGACGCGCCCGTGTTCTATCCTTGTCTGTTGGCCACTGTTATACTACATAAGCATCGGTCGCCTGCCTCGTCTGCCTTTGGAGGTCCCCCTCGCCGACACAAACCCCTCTCCCCGCGCTCCGCCCTTGCCCCCCCTCTCACAGAAACCGCAAAAGTTGTGCACACAATGCACCGACACCGGTGGACCGAGAGGACAGACGTAGTGGCAAAGACGAGAGATCCTTAGGGGTCTGGACAAGAGTACGTGTGGGCCACTGCGGTTGACGGCAAACAAGCTGAGGAGGGGAGATGAAAGGGAGGGGAAGGGGGGGGGGGGCGGGACAAAACGTAGTTGAGACGCAATGGGCATTAAAAAGGAAAACAAATGACTCATCTTCTACATCGACGCACACCGCGCTGCTGGCATGGCTGTGCCCTCTCCATATGCAACAACGAAATGATTCGCTACGTTCCAACATCGCACGCAATGGGGGGATGGGGGAGGGGGAAGGGGAGGGGGAGGGGGAGGGAGGGAGGGGGTGAAGAAGAGACCCGCGCGGGGTGAGACCCTAGACTTCGACACGCGCATCGTACTCGGCCTCCCACCTCGTGTGAAAATAAAGCTGACGGCGGAAGTAGAAGGCTTTCGTGGTGTCTTCCTTCTCCATTGCGTCCAAAACGGCGTGAGTTACGTCCCGCACCTCCTTCAGCTCCGAAGCCAGACGGATACACTGCACTAAATTCGACAAGATTGCAGCAGTATCGCTCGGCACAGGCTTGGCCGCGCTACTGTACTGCATTTCAATGAGATTATTCCACTCGCAGACATAGTCCACCAGGATGAGAATACGGGTGCGATCGTCCGTCGACGACGCAGCACACGTGCTTTTGCGCTTGACGGACGTGAGCTGAGAGACAGCAGAGAGGGCCCCGGTCAGCTGACGCTGGATACATACAGGCACTTCAGTGGCGCTCCCACTGACGGTTACCAAGAGTTCGAAAAGGCTATCCGGAACGCCGCGTTCTTCCATTACGGCGCCCCCGGCGTGTCCAAGGCTCGTGTTCCATACCGTTTCCAGCGTCGCCGCGCACAGATCGATGTCGCACGTGAGAGGTTTAGGAAGGCGCCTGAGAAGCTCGACCAAAACGTCCACTGCATTGGGAACGGCAAGGAATGCTTTCACTCCGCGTTCGAGGCTGGTCAAGCGTGCCAGGGTCTGAACAAGGTAGGCAGTAGCCTTTGCGGGTGTTACATCGTTCGCAAGAGCGTCGGCTACGAAGGAAATCAATTCCTCTGGCGATAACGGCACCACGGCCCACGGAATCTCGAGCCCCTCGAATGCAGAATCGTGAGCGAGCCTCAGTATCCACCGGAGCCCAGACAAGTTGCTGCTCACCTGGTATAACACATGTGCCGCAGCAACGCAACAGGCCTGAGCTGCCTCCGACGACTCCGCATTCGGTGAGCTGGTGCTCAACGCAGCTGTGACTATCGGGATAGTGCCTTCCCGAATTAGTGCTAAGCATCCTTGCGGGAGGACTGCCAGAGAGCGCAGAAGTAACAGGCATTGATGCGTCAAGAGGAGGTCTGAGAATTTCTGCAGCGTCGCTATGAGAAGTGGCACAATGCCTTTTTTGAGCATATCGATCTTCGCCTCCTGTGATGCGGAGCGAGCGTACAGATGATGCACAGCTTTCGTCTTTTCTTCGACGGGGACGCAGGGGTCCGTCAAGCTGTTCATCATATCATCGACAGCGGGGGAACTGTAGCCATTGAAGACGCGACCCGCCTCGCGCTGGCGAATGCCAGCAAAGCCTTGGCTGGGATCATAAGGGTACCGCATCGCGAGACAGTCGCTCACGTAATGCTTCGTTGTGCGCGCCGCCTCGGCCATCTTCGTTTCTTTTTTTTTACCGCTGGACTGACGTGTGTTGTGTGTAAATGTGTTGGCGTGTGGATCCAGTTGAGGTTGCCGAGAAGCAGCGTGAAGATGTGCGGGGTGAGCAGTGGTGCACCCTCACGAGCAAGTTGAAGCGGAGCGAAATGTAGTGGCGGCCACACTTACGAACGGCCTGCACCCCACTGCACAGATCATGCAGCACACTCTATCTCGAAGATGTAGAAGAAAACAAGAGACAGAGGAGAAACACAGGCGTGTGCGTGCCTCGATCAAGTGGCGACACAGCGTGGGAGAAACAAGTAAAGATTCGACATGAAGCCGATGAGCGGAGAACTGGTTGATCAAATAGCTCAAGGCGGTGTGACACGCCCCCCCCCCCACAAAAAAAAAAGAAATCACATCAAGGCAGGGAAAGGAAAAGAAGGACGCCGATGCGCCCGCGGGTAGTGAAAAACGTGACGAGATCGCACTGAAGGCCGGAAGAGGTAAAAAGAGGGAAGTACTTCACCTTTGTTTTCCGTCGTTCAGAGAGCGAAGAGACTAAAAAGACTTCAATGAACCCCTACTAGTGTACCTCGCGACGCCTTGAATCAGCAGCCAAGCCACGAAACGTGCATGCACTGACGTACCCGCTTTAAGACGCACGCACTGCTCCTGCAAAGCGATTGCAGCCACGGCCTCTTTCTCTGCCATATCCACGCTGTGCGCTTCTGACGGACTACTGTGTCGTTATATGCGGCTGCTTTAGATCATAGTAGAAGTGACAAATATATATATATATATATGGGGAATGTTTTGTGGCATATTCCCATCAGCCCTTTCCCTCTCCCCTCCGCCCCCTCCCCCCACCCGACTCCTCCCTTCCGGCAGTGCAACGGTGGATGCAGTCACACTAAAATAGTGAAAAAGCATTGCGGGGAGTAGGGGGGGGGGGCATATTAAAACAAAAATAGGTGCGATCAACGCACTCTCAGCCAGACAAATCCTTTTGAAGTACAAGAGAAACTTAAAAAAAAAAAACAGAGGTCAACAACAAAAATGTGCGTGCGAAACGTCTCGTCTGTCCCCCATCGTACGCAAAACTTGCAAACGCATCACCACCGTGTGGATTAGATTGGTGGGAGCGGGGGGAGGAGGAGAAGGAGGAAGAGGAGGAGGCTTTGTGGTACTTTCCACCTCCGCCCATACGCGTACATCGCATCTATGTAGTCAGTAGGCCACTATCGAACTTTTTTCATCTAGATGTGTGTGCGTGTGCACGCCCGTTATTCTTCATCACACAATACAGCGGCGCAGTAAAAATCGACGACTCGCCCCAGACGCGTATTCTCTACTGTGACTCAGAACTGTCAGAGGAGGACCACCATAGAGAATATCTATTTTTTTTTGAGATAATACATCGCGTTTTCGTGGGTGTGCTGGCGGTGGTCAACAACGGGGAAAGAAGACGCTGTGCCCACAACTCAATCATGGGGAGCTGAATCAGTTTTTGAACCTTGACCTGGCCGCCCATCTCTTCATCTCCTGCAGTGTACTGCACAATACCAGACAGGAAGCCCGAGATGACTGCGGCACCGCCGCTACAAATGCATGTCGTCATCGTCCTCGTTAAAGGCGACCGAGCTATCCGGCTGCGGCGGACCCGAAGTCTGCTTCTCAGCGAGTTGCACCTCCGGTTGCGAGTTATCGACCCTGTTCCCGTTCTTCTCCAGCTCCTCGACGTCTTCCTGGCCGATTGCCTTGCTGCTCTCGAGTTTGTCGCGCTGGACGCGAATTTGCTCCCGAACCGCCTTCACGGCATCCTCCGCATCAACACCTTCGGCAGCCAGAAGGGACTCGAGATGCTGCTGGATCCTCTCAAGCTCGTCTAGCTCCTCTACCGACAATGAACGCTCACGAAGTTTGAGCGACATGTCCAGCAGTGCCTTCAACGCCTCGTCTACCTTGTCCGCTTCACTGTCGTCGCTCTCCACCGCCTCGGCGTCAGTCCTCACCCCATCTTTTCCGCTGTCCCGGGGCGGCTGCTTTGGGAGGCGCTGCATGGCCTCGATCACCGCCTCCTGGAAGCTCTTGAGGAGTACAAGCTCCTTGTTCGTCATCTGCTCCGTCCTCTGCTGGGCCAGGTGCAGTAGACGCATGTATGGCGTGAAGCCCTCCTTGTCGGTAGGAGAATCTGCGATTAGCGCAGCAATAGATGATTGCAGCACCGCCTCCAGTGAGTTTGGTGCTGTGGCGAGACTAGCATCGCCCTCGCTAGCGCGAGACTGCTGCAGGGCTTCTAAAATACTTCGCACCGCCTGGGCACAGCGCGAGTCCTCGCGCCAGTTTATATTGACCGCATCCGCGCTTGCGATCAGCTCCTCTGTCTTACTCGCCACCATTGCCAGCGCCGCCGTCGGCACGTTTTCATCGTGCAGCATCTCCGCCAGCACTTGTAGGGACCTTCGGAAGGCGGGCAACGTGGCCTCGGCCACATCGTCGCTTGAACCGTCATTGTCGTCGCCTTCAGCAACGCCGCCACTGTCCTTTGCATTGACCCCCATCTGGCGACGCAAGAGACTGCCCAACTCCTGCAGGGCCTCCTCCTGCTCTACCGAGATGTCCGGCTGCTCAGCCGCCTCTCTCATGATGCGCAGTATCCCCTGCAACCTCTCCAGCGGCACCGGTGCCGCTGACTTCTCAGCAGACACCAATTCCGTGCACATGGCGCGCACTGTATCCCAGACCGAGCTTTCGAGCTCCTCGTCTGGCTGTTGCTGCGCTTCGCTCTTGTCGCCGTTGTGGGTGGGTTCGACATCACCGGAATCCTCAGGCCCTTCGCTATCAGCTGCACCACTCTTTACAGGGAGCAGGCCGGTTAGTTGGCCTCGTAGACGCCCAATGATAGGCATTAGCGCTTCCCCCTCAGCACCAAGCGGTGCACAGTCGAGGCGAAGTCGGTCCAGCTCTGCCACGGTTCTAGCGGCCCAAGCACCCCTTGCCGCTGGCGACATGGTTGTAAGCCCGGTGTCCCGAATGGCGCGCACCACCATCTGAAGACGCTCGAAGACCTGCGCTGACCCTGTATCCGGGTTGGTGTCACGCATCACGCTCAGTAAGACCTCGGTGATGGGACGCATCAAATCCTCTGCCGCCACACGCTCAGAATCCGATAGGGACGAAAACGACGAGGCGATTTGCTGGAGTTGTGGCACCAGCCTGCGCGCAATACGCATCTTCTCCGCATTGGGCACCTGCTGGAATGACTCGCTGGTCAGAAGACGTCGCACATCGCTAAGGGGTGCGGTCATTTCAAGAAATTCCCGCGACGCGACGCGGCTTCCAGCCATGCCTGAAAGCAAATCCTGAAGTGGACCAATGAGCTCAGTGATGAGTGCGCCCTGGGGGTCATGTGCAGCTGCACCTGCTTTGATCACCTCCACCTGCTGCAGAAGCCTCGCCGCCACCCGCTGCCGCTCCTCTACTGTGGCTCGCTCTAGTGTGTCCGAGGTCAGAAAGTCAAAAATCTTTTCCAACTGCGCCACGTACGCCTCTATACCCGCGTCGGTGTCCTGCCCTCGCCCCTCCTCTGTTCCATGTGCCCTATCATTGCCGCGCTTCTCCTCCTGTGCCCCATCATCCGCTGTAGAGTTCTTTTTGCCAATGTCCTCTCCCGTTTCAGCCGCGGCCACGATGACAGCGAGCACGCTCTTCGTGTTCGATAAAAGATCCCGCACCATAGCCTGCGCGGGAGACGGCAGTGTGGCCACGTCGCTCTCCAACACGGTGAGACGTTGCAGAAGGGCAGTGCACAACTTCAATTTGACCGCTGAAGGCGCGTGCTGAAACTCCTCCGACTGAAGTGTGCCCTGAATGTCCTTCACTGTCCTGACAATCAGGGGGATCTGTCCGACTGCGCCATCCGCATCCTCGGTGGGTATCGCCTCCCCATTCTCATCCTTCTCACCTGCCGCTGACCTTGCATCATCCTCCGCATCTTTTTCACTTGCACGAATCGCCTCCCGAATCATCTGGAGCAGTGACCGCACCATACTGAGAATTTCCGCACCTTTCGGTGCGCTGGACACGGAGCGGGCTGCAGCGGCCTCAATCGCCTCCGCTCTCTTGGCCAACGATGACAGCACCTTCACGCGCTCCGCTGCGGGTAACTCGCGCAGTGCTGGGTCCCCCAGGACGGCGAGTACATTGTGGAGAGCCTGCATTGGCGTTGTTTTGTCGGCTGTCTCCTTGCCAGAGTCGTCGGGCTGTTGGTGGCGGGAAAGGGCCTCAAAAACGCTGTTACACTTGAGGAGGAGAGCACTGCCGAGTTTGGGTGGAAGCTGCTCCGCGACTCGTAAAATCCGTTTTACCTGCGCCGCAACCCGATCCCCCAACTCCTCGAACTCGGCCGGTCCCACCGCGTCGAGGTCTGGAGAGCGCAAGAAGTCTAGGAACCCATCGAGCATCCGATGCAAAGGTTTCAGCTTTTCCTCCACCGGCTGGGTAGGGAATAACAAATCCACTGGTACCTGCGCCTTCGTTGGGGTGGGCTGCACCTCTCGCGAGGCGCTGCCAGCGGGGAAGACCGGGACGTTTTCACCCACGTCCAGAAGTGAAAGCGCCGCCGCCTGTTGATTAACGTCAAGCGCCTGAAAGCTTTCCAAAAGAGCACCGGTACACAACGCCAAGCGCTGCTGGTGCTCGGCTTGCGATGCGACGCTTGCCGGCAGTCCAGAGGTCTGCAGCAGTGCCTGCCAGGCGGCCTCGAACTGCTCAAGCGATGAAGGGAGGGCTGGGTGATCCATTTTCGTTGGGGGGCTTGACGGGTGCGACGAGGCACGAGACAGAACTGGGCCGTCCTTCACATCCTCTATACATGCGAGGATGACTCGTGCGTCGCGCAATGGCACACCCATACGATAGAGATCATGGGATGTTAATCGCACCAATGTGTCACCATCCACTTTGTAGCGGCAACATATCACCACAGACGCCTTACTGACACCGTTCTCCCGAAGCCACGCCGCCACCTGATGGGGAGTCCACGTTGCAGTGGGGAAATCGGTGTCCTCACGCACCTGCCGCCTTCGAAGCCAGCACGATACACCCCAGGCCAGGGTCACTGCTCCGGACAGGGCTCCTGCCGTAGTGACCACGATAGTCGCGGTGTGTGAGGAAAGCGGGGGCGGCATGGTTCCCGTTTGATGCAGACGCGTTACACCTACCCCAAAGGACGTGCGGAGGTATTCTTTGGTGTGTACGAGTCCCACAAGAAGAGAGAGAAGAGATGACTTCAGTGATTCCCCGTCTTTTTGTTGACTTGCTGCGGTCCCCCCCCCCTTTTGTTGTGGTTTTACGTTTCTCTAATGAACACTTTTGTGACTTCTCCCAATGTGTGGGAATGGGAATGAAACCGTTTTTTTTACAAAATTAGCAACGACGGACCAGATGAGCCCCGGTGCCTCGGCGGTAAAAGGAGGGAGGGGTAAAGAAGGAAAAATCGGGAGATAGGATATTCAACATACATACCCACACACACACACACACACACACCATCGTCATCATATGGGTTATTAGCGTGCTGAGAAACGGTGTGCTTGAGCAGCAGGTTGCATAAAATCCTACGCCACCTCTGCCGCTCCAAGGAGTAGGAATCGACACAGAGAAAAGTGAGCACGGAAGGTGCACGTGACCCCTTTTCACACCACTCTAATAATAGTAACAATAGCTCCTTCAGGGCATACCATTTTCTCGGCGTAGACTCTACATGATCATGTACGACATATGCCTGCGAAGTCTCCGTCACCCGCCCCTCCCCTCCTTCCAATCCCTCCAGAGTCTCTCGTAATCTTTTTTTTCTTTTCCAGGGAGGAAGAGAAGTGAAGAAAAAAAAAGATGAAATGCGCATGGCGTCAGAGAACCGCCGCCTCCCAAAAAAAAAAATAATAAATAATAATAAACGCACGCGCACCACCGCACCATGGCATAATATTTATGTGGCCTGCACGTAAAGCAAACATGCCTCTCACCTGCGTGCAGCTCAGAAACCACACGCGCACAAACACATCGCTGGCGTAATCCTACGCTGGAAACGAGTCGGCACCAGCAGACCATCGCTTCCAGAGGAAGGGACACTGTTTGCTGAGGAAGGACAACTTCAAGAACAGCGTGCCCCTTCCTTTTACCAATGGGGGGGAGAGAGAAAGTCAGAACAGAGTCCTGACTGCACATGAGAATGAAAAAGGATAGTGATTACTAAACTACTTTTGCGTTGCTCTCAAAATTAAAGGGTGATACAGAAGAGGAACGGGGTTTCACAACACGCCCGAACACTTTCAAAACGGTAGAGAAAGAGCGTTGCAGCCCGCACTCATTGATACAAGCGAGCTCAAAACACCTCTGGTGGATATCAATCCACGCACGCGTGCGTGTGCATGTGTGATCGAGGGGGGGGGGTATCAATGAGTTAGCTTGATGTATGCGTGTGGGCACCATGTGTGCGTCTATAAAGAATCTGATAGCGAAAAGTGGGGCAAATTGAAAGGCAGCGCAATAAAGGCGCACCATTGTGATCTCCCATGCAAGAGTGACACTCTCATTGGTGTCCTGGCATTGGCAACTTCGGGAGTGTGAAAGTATTCACACAAAAGAGTGACATGATGGAGGCGCACCGCGAATACAAAGGCCTGACAGGGCCAACACCATGGTTGCGGAAGGGAAGAAAAAGAAGAAAGCTTTTCAACACACGGTCTTCAGAGGGGTGTCTATGCGCGAGGATTCATGTAAACACGCACAGGGACCTCCCCCTTTTCTCCAAAAGATGTTGGTGTCTTCGGCTTCGACTTCTCCAGATGTTTTCCTGCGTTTGGGGGGAGGGGGCAGTCTTTCGTGATGTTCCCCCGCATGGCCTCGCTGACATGTATGGCGTCTTCGGTGAATCGAGACCCACCTTGATGTACGTAGAGTGGCAACATCGCGAGAGAGAAAAAGCGATGGAGTGCAAAAGCCAAAAAGGAGGGGGGATCGGGCAACGACCGTGTAGAAAAACTCTTTGGTGAAGAAGACAAGCATGCGGGTCAGTGGCGTCGATAGTCTCAGCAAAGCTCAAGGCTCTGGAGTCTCACACCATGTTCGAGCACCTGGCACCACAACAGATACGAGGATCACCGCACTGCCCATCGCACACACCGTCCCTGTCTCCACGAGGCGCCTGGGCACGTGTGCACGTTCACAGTGGCACCAGCCTCTTGAAGCCCCCCGGTCAGCTTTGGTGCATACTTTATCCTTTGTTTGTTTGACACTGACTTTGCTGATGTGGACCCACTTTTCGGTGAAAACACGTTGCTGCCTCGGAATGCAGTGCTCATTATTCCAAATCAGAGCTCACAGAAACAGAAGCTCTCGATACGGCTTTACAGAGGCGGCAACACCTCGGTATCGCCACCACCACCACCACCACCACCACTACCCCAAAGACACGCCGAGAGAATAGGACGCACACACCCTTCAGGGGGAGGGGGGATCACGGATTCACGCGTGCAGGCGCATATGAATGCCTGGGATCCGCGCCGGCAGCTGCGCACCTTGACTGTTACAAGAGACGCAGATGCATCCCCCACCCCTCCGGGAGACCCCCCGCCCTCCTCACACACACACACACTCAAGGTGTGAGGATGCTCGAATGCGAAAGAGAAATGGGGAGGGGGAATCACGCCGCCTTCATCTCCCCTTGGCTGCAGACTTGTGACGTCTACTCCGAGTGCAGTGCATTACGCAGTTGATACGGGCTCGACTGGAGCATGGGGCCATCATTGCCGAAGAGCTTGTGATAGTAATAGTTACGACTAAGCGAGGCCACCTTCTCGGCTCGGGACTCCAAGACCAAATCCCCAATATAGTTTGATACGTACACGTACGCGCACGCAGCCATGATCCAGACAACGACTAAAACGCCTGAGAGAATCATAACAGAGGTGGTCATTTGACACGTGTAACCCATCGTAGTGGGAGTGCACGTTGCCAAAGGACAGATGCATTGTCGCAGACGCAAGTTCGACGTGACATAACATGCGGGCGAATCGGTGAAGATCCAGTCCTTCTGGCCTGCCTGGCACGACATTCTCCTCCCCCTCCCTTGGTGATAATGATATTGTGAACCAGTTGTGACGGTAGGGACACTAGCACTCGACCGTGTGTGTGTGTGTGTGTGTGTGTGTGAGTGTAGGAAGGGAGGGGAGGGGGAATCGTGAGAATCTGCAGTACGTTGCCCAAGTATGAAGAAGAGACGGGAGGATGCAGAAGAGGAGAGCAAAGAACGACGAAACAGACCTAGAGATGAGCATTCCGACTCACCGTGTGACCAGTGTACCTGAGGGAAAAAGGGGGTGACCTCATTGTGGCTGGTTCGTTTGAAGGAGGTCAAAGACGCATTATCGACATCCCAGCGACGCGTAGCCTCGAACCCACGGGTGAGTGAGTGCCAAGCTGCAGTCAAGCCCACCTCGTCTAACATGCCAGAAGCGGTGGAACACATATAAACAACAGACTTTTTTTTTTAAGTGAAAGCCAACTGTGTGTTTCGGTGATGCCTTGGTGACCGAAGCAGTTGAACCATTGACGTGAAAGGACCGAGCTAAACCACTCGTAGCAGGCACACTGCTATAGAGGTGTGCTACAATTCGCATTACATGGTGGAGAGTAGATCATCGCGCTGCGTCTCCAACTCGCGCCTTGCAATCTCCAGTCCTTCGAGTTCTCCCTGCAGTGTTGCATTATGTTGTTCCTCTTCGTGTATCCGCTTTTGCAGGTCTTGCAAAGCCTTCTGTAGAACGGACGTGTCTTCAGAGGCTTCTTGCAAACACTCTAGTTGGTGGCGCAGCTGCTCATTCCGTTCCTCCACCTCGCACAGTTGCGTTAGGAGTGGGGCGTTCGGCTGCTTTGTGAGCCACGCCATCTTCTTCTTGACCTCCGCCTGTTGCGCTGCCCAGAACGCCATGATCTCTTCACGCTGTGCTGCCTTCTCATCAGCGAACGCCTTTGCTTCCTCCGCGAGAGCCGCTGTTGAGCAATCAAGATGCACATGGATTTTGTTCGCCACTAAGGCGGAAGCGGCAGCAGTGGCGGACGGCGTCTTCGACTCCGCGTAGGCCTCCAAAGGCGCCGAAAACTCTGCGTACACCTCCGGCGCCGTCGCCAAGGCCGACTGGACAAGTTCAACCAACAACCTCCGTACAGCCTGCCACCGTGCGAGGTAAACATTCCCGGCCGTGATCGATGCCTCCACGATACCCTTTAGCTTCGCGTCGAATTCGAGGCTCAAGACATGAGGCCGAGGACAACACTGGCGCATCAGCTTCGCGTCAGGGAGCTGCACATCCAGCACGCGCTCCATAGTCGCGTCCTCCACTACACCGCCGCCGCGCATGGCATGGCTCACAAAGGCAGCGGTCCCCGATTGCTTCTGAAAATATGTGCTGAGTAGAGCCAACCCATGTAGGCAGCTGTCGTGCAACTCGAGAAGCCGGCTCAAGCCGAGGCGCAGAATTCTGTTGACAACGTCGCTCGCCGATGCTGCGCCATTGCTCGCGGCTTGCTGCGATTGAAGTTCCTTTTCAACTGCCTGGATGCGGTTCAGATGCATCGCCAGCCTCTCGTTACTCTCGTTAGTGGGGCGCTGACCTGAAGCGGCCCCGGCATCCGTGGCACTTGGTGCACTCCACGCCTCGCTCGAAGACGGGTCGGCCAAAATGCAACGGAGATACAACACAGCGCGGCCTAGGCGATTGACCTCCGCCTCCAGCTCCTGCGCGTAAACGATAAGGGCGTTGTATTGCACCACCGCACTTCCAGCGAAGGCGTCACACGCAGCTCCGTCGAGCTGCTGCGTGGCAATGAGTCGCGCTAGCAGCGCCTCCAGTCGCCCGTTCTCCTCGCAAAGCTCCTTGTTAAGGAGTTCGGCTGTAGCGGTGTCAAATGAGGAGGACACGGCTGCCGAAGATGGTGCCGGCGATGCGGCCGCTTTATCCCATGACAGCTTCCTTTGCGCGGCCCACCGAGCAAATGCCTCTGCAGCGCGGTGAGCCTCAGCCTGCTCCTGCGATTTGAGAGCCACGGTGGTGCGGAGGATGCCGCAGCGGTGGGTCAACATGCTCCATGATTGCAGACCATAGCAGAGCTGCTGTGCAGCAGCACTTGCCAAAGCAGCCTCTTCCGTTGACATGGAAGGGAGAAGTCCCTCTAGTGCGCGCACCGCACCACTTGCACGCTCGGCCACCATCTCTGACACAGTAAGCGGGGCCATCATTTGAGGAGGCCTTGCCAAGCTTGATGCGTTGTCTGTGCAGGCTGTGCCGGTGACTGGGTGGGGCGTTGAGGAGAAAAACTCTGCAGCCTCACGCTCAAGTAGTCCACGCAGGTGTTGACCCAGTCGTTCGCGCTGAGTGACGTGACACTGCAGCTGCGTGACGGCGCTGTTTAGTGTCCTGATAAAGGAAGGGACAGAGGTGGACCAGCTGGGTTTCTCGGCGATGTGAGGGAAAGGCGCCTCACGTGTCGTCTCCATCTGCAGCCGACTCATGCGAAGCCACCCGCTCTCCAGTGAGGCACGAAGTTCCCGTGTGTGACGCAGACATGTCTCAAGCTCGGGATGAGATGGCATCCCATCGACGCTGCTGCTTTGCTCTCTCTCCAGTTTTGTGGATCGTACCAGGAGCTCGTTGAAATCATCCTCGCGCTTGAGCTCGTCGTACTGCTCCAGTGGGTAGTCGGGGGGCACCACCTCCTCCTCCTCTTCCGCAAGGGGATTCGCAAAAAAACTCATTTTATAAAGCAAGACTATCGATTGACCCCCCTCCTTTTTTTTTCTTCTGGTTATTGTGGCTGTGCACTCGCCAGCAACTCCCGCACATTCGCGTGTGTAGCAAGGGACAAGGTCCGAAATCAGGAGCCAAAACAACAGAGTGAGAAACGTGGAGGCATCAGTGAGGGATGTGAAGGTGGTGGTGGTGTGTCGAGGG